>NW_026057577.1:135832427-136105601 GCF_023721935.1 Panthera uncia | reverse complement strand
AGAAAGAAAGAAAGAAAGAAAGAAAGAAAGAAAGAAAGAAAGAAAGAGAAAGAGAGAGAGAGAGAGAAAGAAAGAAAGAAAGAAAGCAGAAAGAAAGAAAAAGTGAGTGCTGGTTATGAAACACAACCAATCTAATTTATTTTACCTTTGATTTTGAGCATACCTGTGAACTCTATTTATATATTTCACAATGAATGAAACTATAACTAAATATAAATAACATTAATATTATTTTCTATGTTGGTATTTTACTTATTTCTAACAGAGACATAGCTTAGTGCAAATTTTTGAAAAATCGATGAAAACATAATCATGATCACATTGTGAAAGTTAGAATATTTTTTATACTAAAGATAAAAATTAGGATACATGACAAGAAAAAGACAATCATACTAGAGATAAAGGTTGGCATAGTTTCTATGATAAAATGTAAAATAGCTGTGAGCATCTTTCCAACCAGCCTAAGAGAGTGTCATGGGTCATGTTGTATTTGTTATGCAAAGTATGAAGTACATTACCTCCTGTGGGTGAGGGTATTCGTTCTCTATTGCGGTGGTAGTAAATTGCTACAAACATATTGTTTAAAATAACAAAAACATACTAACTCTGTAGGTTCGAAGTCCTAGTGGGCTGACTGGTGGTAGGTCCCTCAAGGTCTACCTTGTGTTTGGTGCCGGGAGCTCTTACCTCCAGGCCCTGAGGGGAAATCCACTTCCAAGATCATTCAGGTTGTTTGCACAATTCTTGCAGTTTTTATTGTATTTATTTATTTATTTATTTATTTATTTATTTTTTGTATTTATTTTCTGGCGAAGATCCTTGTTGAGTACCATCCAGGAAATTCCTTCTAACCATCTGCATTCCTGACCACTTCACCCTCTCTATCTCCAAACCAGCAGTGAGAGGTTAAGATCTCATGCTTTGAGGGCCTCGTAACTTGTCTTTGGCTGAACTTCTTTTGCTCCGCCTGGAGACAGGTCTCCATTTTGAAGAACCCTTGTGATTAGTTTGGGCCTAAGTATTTGTTCCAGGTTAATCTTATTTTAAGGTCTTCAACTTTAATTACAACTGCAAAGTTCTATTTCCCCAGGAATTTAATGCATTCCGGGGGGCGCATTAATAAAGATTAAGCATCAGATTCTTGATTTTGGCTCAGGTTGGGACCTCTTGAGGTTTGAGAGAGAGCCCGCCTCAGGCTCCACACTGGGATTCTCCCTCTTCCTCCCCTCCTCCTCCCCCTCCTCCTCCCCTTCCCTGTCCACTCTTACCCCACTCATGGTCTCTGTCTCAAAATAAATAAACATTAAAATAAATGCATCCATGGTTTTTTGGGATTAGGGAGTGGACATATTTCAGGGGCCATTCTGCCTACCACCGGGAGGAACTTTAGCAGAACAGAAAACTTTTCAAATGTGACTTCAGTGGAGTCGTCATGATCCCAGAAATAATGTCCTCACTATCTCTTATACTCTTCATGCAAAATTCATTTCCTTCTCCAAGTGCAACTTCCCATACAGTTTGATTTCATAACACTCCAGTGTTTGGTGAAGGAAACGGTCTCGGGCCTTTTAGAAGTAAATCGTCTCAAGATGTGGCTGTCTGATATACCTAGTCTTTAGAGCATTATCCTGAAATACTATTTTCGCCAGCTAAACTTTTGAGAGAAGCTACAATTAGGTAGTTGTCTTGAAAGTTTCTAATAAGGGCCTTGAATTGTGTTAATTCAGTATTAGATGATAGATAGATAGATAGATAATAGATAATAGATAAATAGATTTGCAAAATAGGTAAGTGGAAAATGAGCTTAAGCCTTTTCTGCCTTCCTTTGTCAAAAGACTCATGTAGCGTCTACCCCTCAAATATCAGGTGAGCTGAAAACAATGTCTTCTATATTTAAATTTGTTGCATTAATTCATGTATCTAAAGTACTTGCAGATCAGCTAATATTTTCCTTGAAATGATGAAGATATCTCATTTTCATTCTTTCTAAATGTACTTCAGTTGCGGAGAGAATTTAGTATGCTGGGTGATATTTGTGGCCTTTCAGCAAATCAAGCTTATCCTGAATGCAATGATAATACCTACTCAGCAGGTATTTCTAAGTGAATACAAACAAAATTAACTGGGTGCAAATGTTCATATAATTATGGTTTGACATGATGTGAGATACAACTTTTTTCCCCTTGCTATCAATAGGCAGATTGCAGACCAGTTTACTGATTTCAAACGCACAATTAATTTTGTAAGCATTAAAGCAACCAAATTCGGTACTGGGTAGCTCATTTGGTTAAGCGACCAAATCTTGATCTCGGCTCAGGTCATGAGCTCATGGTTCTTAACATCCAGCCTCGAGTAGGGTTCTGTTCTGATAGTGCCAGAGCCTGCTTGGATTTTCTCCCTACCTCTTTCTCTCTGCCTCTCTCCAGCTGGCACTCTCTCTCTCTCTCTCTCTCTCAATATAAATAAATAAACTTAAAAAAAATCCAAACAATGGGGCGCCTGGGTGGCTCAGTCGGTTGAGCGTCCGACTTCAGCTCAGGTCATGATTTCGAGGTTCGTGAGTTCAAGCCCCGCGTCGAGCTCTGTGCTGACAGCTTGGAGCCTGGAGCCTGCTTTGGATTCTGTGTCTCCCTCTCTCTCTGCCCCTCCCCTGCTCACATTCTGTTTCTCTCTCTCTCTCTCTCTCAAAAATAAATAAAGATTAAAAAATCCAACGAAATCAATGTTTGAGACTGCACCTTTACATGTTTTGAAAGGAAATCTTTAATTTTTATTTTTGCATTTTTATTTTCCTTTGTGTACTAGCAATACAGTTTGAAATATTTCTTCTTCTGCTTAAATATATATTTTAATCCACATTTTGGTATTCTTATATTTATTTTTAAAAATAATAAGGAGGGGCACCTGGGTGGCTCAGTCACTTAAGCATCTGACTCTTGGCTTCGCCTCAAGTCATGATCTCACAGTTTGGTGAGTTTGGGACCTACAACAGGCTCTGTGCTGGCAACACAGAGACTGCTTGGGATTCTGTCTCTCCCTCTCTCTCTGCCACCTCCCCCCACTTGTGCTGTCTCTCTCTCAAAATAAATAAACTTAAAAAAATAAATAATAAGGAAACAATCTTGTACTTCCTGTGCAAATAGTGTATCAAATTATTAAATATATACACATTTATATGTATATCTTTTTCAATATTTTCTGATATGCCAAATCTCATGACTCAGAATGAACTGGAAAATAAAAGCCGTTGATTACCACAGTTCCTTATTTCTACTTGCAAATTTGCAAACAGCAACGTCTCTCGGATACTTATTGGCTCCAAGAATGAATAAATACCGAATGTTAAGCTCCTGTAACTCACTTCATGTCCCAGCCACCCCAGCAGCTGTCATCTGTTACTCACAACTCAAGAATTCTAGCGTAAGTTTCTATGAACTGGATGCTTGTGTGGTATAAAATAATCGATGGAAAGAGCCCAGAGATGGTCATTCAGATATGTTAGGGTCTCATCTCAGCCCCTGACAAATGGGCTTCATTTTCCCCTTCCTCGCTGCAAGTAACAAAAGTATCCTTCAGAGAGTTGGGTTAAATGCTGCCTCTGGTCATACGTTGCTATGTACTGAGCAACTGTAAGGGAACAGCAACCTTATCTGCAGATGTGATCTCCTGTTTTTAATGCGTTTGCTTCTTATTCATGTGTGCAAAGTCGCATTTGCACTCAAAGGCATCTTTAGTTCTCATGATGAATATGGAGGCGTAGAAGCAGGATACTTGTCATAGTCCTTTTTTTTTTAATTATAAGGAAAATTTACGGTAGTATTTATTTGAGTATTTATTTGTTTAGTAGCTGTCTCTCATTTGGGATTTAGAAAGATAATGAGGCAGAATCAATAAGATTATATTTTTGAGGGAAAATGTTAATACATAATTTTTTTTTAATGTAGAAGCCAAAGTTTGAACTTGAAGTCAAATGTATTATTTGCATTACCTGGTTTCAGTATGAAAACACAGTACTAATCAAAGCTGTCATTGAATTGATCACCTCTCCCCTGGTCTCAGTTTCACATCCATAAGTGCTGCTTGGGTCTATTTGATACATATGCAACTATTAACAATTCAAGAAGGGGGTTGATTAAAGCTTTGGGTTTAATAAAACAGTGAAATGAGTCATAATTGGCAAAAAGTTTCATGTAACTAATTAGTTAAAAAACATAATGTATACATACATATATATATGCATGTGTAATATAAATACATTATAAGATGGACTTACAAATGTCATTAGTGTGAGACTAGATGGTAACTCTTTTTTGCCAAGAAAAAAAAAGTAATAAAAAATTCAAGAATTTGGGAAGTCACGGGCCAGAGTATCACTCTCTTCTAAAGTCTCACTGCCATCTTTTTCCCATCACTCTCATTTGTATTTCTGCTCTGGTGCAGAGATTGTGCTAATCCAGTATGTTATTAGTATGTTGACCAAATCTTCATTTCATAGTTTTTTTTAATGGTGCAGTTTTCACACCAGCTACATTTTCTGAAGGTTCATTCTGCAAAACATGAAGGATTCATGTCTATTTATCTTGATCTAGCCCTTTCTGTCTCTCTAGTACTGAGTAAACTTATAAAAATGCAGAATTTTGAAGATATGCTTTTCTTCAAATATGAATCCATCCTTCTAAAGACTGCCAAAATGACATTTTCTTTAGCATTTTTTCCCTGATGGATATAGTGTATAAATCCCCCTGATTTTAAATGGAGAAAAATAACTATAAGTTAAATATTAACTGAGAGAAGCTCTTAAATTTATGGTTTCCTGGCTTTAATTCTGTTGAGATGTCTCTGGTGTTTCAATATTTAACAGTTTGAGTCACAAAAAAGCATTAGGACAGACTCCAGATATATCTCACCCATTTCCCTTGTAATTTCTCCTAAACCTCAAGTTTAGGAAAAACTGTCAATAAAAGTGATATCATCCCCAACATTGTAAGTATTTTCTGACGGGTATGTGCATAGTTCAGCTCAACTCAGCAAGATGTATTATTGACTGTGCCCTACCAGTCAGGTGGGTGATAATTAGAGAACACAGAGAAAATTAGCTATACTTATTAGTCTTGATTTGTAGTTGGGAGGTGGAAATGTAGCCGCATAAATATGACGTATACGTCACTTTATGGGTGTATTTGCAAAATGTTATAGTGGTGGAAGAGGAAGTTTTAAATTTGCCCTAGGCTGTGAGGATATTAGTATTGGTATCTGAACAGGCACCAGGGAGTTTTCAGCTGGTTATGGCGAGGGTGATGCTGGCAGAAGAAACAGTACTGTCAGAGAGCTTTCCAAATGCACAGATCCTTGTGATCTGTCATACACATGTAAGAGGAATGAGAAAACTAGTCTGGAGTCAGACTCAGATCTATTTATACACCTGAACAAAAGAGTTTCTAAGGAGAGGCACAACAGTGCAATTTGTTTTAGAAAGAATTAGGGATCTTGAGTTGGAAGATAAACACTTTGGATTGGAAGGCTATTGTAATAGTCTAGCATAGGGATAATGACATGACCTTGGGCGGAAGTTGTGAGAAAAGAGAGATACGTGTACATGCGTCCCCTTATATACAGACACTCACACGTTGTTTTTTATGATTTAAAGATTCTTTTGGGGGTGGGATGCAACTCCCTGGCACTGCATCGATGAAAGCAGAGCTCCTTATAATTCAGAAGAAGAGAAAGCTGCCAGGCAGGGCCACCCGGGAGGCTGTGCCTAGGCACGGGGCAGTAGAGGCAGCTTACATATGGCAAGTGGAATGGCCTCGGCAAGGTTTCTCAGGCTTCCTGTGGATTGGCTAGTTTGAGTAATTGTGTGGGTTCCAGGGCACAGGGGCTGGGTTTGGCACTGGGCAGGTGCACGGTGTGGCTCAAAGGGTGAGGGTAAGAGAAGTGTTTGGGGTGTGGACTTAATAGCTGCTCAAGGAAGACCAGCCTCTAAGGCCGACCCTCCAAACTGGATCAAGACGGCATTTAGAAAACAAAAGAAAACTAGATTATGCTCCTCATGAATATTTCCCAACACATCTATGTCTTGTCTTTTACGTCCAAATGTCTACAATCATCTTCATTCCTGGAGCAGTCGTTTACAGACAGTATTTCTGAAATTCTGGGGCTAAGAAGGTTAAACCATCTTTATTACTGGGATTTATGGGCACTGTACCCACTAGATCATATTTAAGTAATTTCATTTTCTCATGGAAAATGTATTCACGTTCATCACACAAAGTTTTGAAAATTCACATTGGCATGAAGAAGAAAAGAGAAATCACTAGTAATCATAGCACCAAAAATAACTCATGTTAGCGTTTGTGTATCTTAAACCAATAACTTGTGTATCTTTTGGTTTTTATACTTAAATATATAATTTATCTGTATGCCAGTTCTACCTCAAATGAGAACCTTACTAACATCAGGTTTTATAATTTACCTTTATCGCTTAATGATATATCATGAATATCTGTTCATATCCCTCAATATTACCTTCCTACCTAATTTTAATGGGTGTTTAATACAGGAATGGGTCATAATTTATATAATCTTATGTTGTAAATTCTCCCACAAGTATCTCTGAACATACTTCTCTGAGTAAATGCCTGCATTAAAGTAGTTTCTGTTTCAAAATAAGGTCTTTGTAGATGATCAAATTAAGATGATGTCATTAGAGTGAGGACTAATCCCTATGACTGATATCTTTATAAAAGGGAAATGTTGGGGCACCTGGGTGGCTCAATCAGTTAAGCATCCAACTTCAGCTCAGGTCGATCTCGCCGTTCATGAGTTCGAGCCTCAAGTCAGGCTCTGTGCTGACAGCTCAGAGCCTGGGGCCTGCTTCAGATTCTGTGTCTCCCTCTCCTTCTGCACCTCCCCTGCTTGCACTCTGTCCCTCTCCCTCTCAAAATAAATAAACATTAAAATCAATTTAAAAAGGGGGGGGATGTAGACACAGGGAAAATGCCAGCTGAAAATGGGAATAAACAGTCACAAACCAGGGAGCGCCAACCATTGTGGGCAACCCACTGGAAGTTGGAAGCGTATCATGAAACAGATTCTCCTTCACAGGTCTCAGAAGGAATCAACGCCACCT
Organism: Panthera uncia; assembly: GCF_023721935.1. NCBI lineage: Eukaryota > Metazoa > Chordata > Mammalia > Carnivora > Felidae > Panthera > Panthera uncia. The sequence continues at coordinate 136,098,472 of NW_026057577.1, read as the reverse complement.
TGATTCGGGACTTTGTAGTCTCCAGAAATGTGAGAAAACAAATTTCTGTATCAACCACCTACTAGTACTCTGTTACACTGGCCCTCTGAAACAAATACAGGGGCTCCTGGGTGGCTCAGTTGGTTGTGTCCGACTTCAGCTCAGGTCATGATCTCTCAGTTTGTGGGGTTTGAGACCCACGTCAGGCTCTGTTGCTGACAGCCTGGGGCCTGAAGCCTGCTTTGGATTCCATATCTCCCTCTATCTCTGCCTTTCCCCTACTAGTGCTCTCTCTCTCAAAAATAAGCATTAGAAACTAAATAAGTAAATAAAAATGAAACCAACACACCTTATTTCTCATGTTTTCATCTATCAGCATTCTCTACAAAGGGGACCAACTCCCTTACATTTCTGGGTTGCGTTATTGGCCCCATGGAGGCTACTCAGAAAGTTGAACTTCAGGGCATGAAGTGAGACATTTCACCTAAGACTGGAAGTTGTAAGGACATTTTGCTAGGCCACTCACAGACTGATACATAAGAGATAAATGGAGGACCTCAAGGTAATTGAAGAAGGGACCCAAAATATGAGTCCAATTCAAACTCTAAATAGAGCTGATAAAGAACACATGGAAGGCAGTTTATTTATGAATATTTTAGGGAATGTCAACACTGTTCTTATTGTCCTCTCCATTTTGTCTTTGAGTAGTATTAATCATGTATAAACAAAGATCTTGTAATGTATTCAAAACTTTGGAAAATGAGGAAAAAGCTTTCTGATTGAAATCATTCACCTTACACCCAACCTCTCCAGTATAGATATGATCACTAACTGATCATTTTGTCCAATGAGGAGTAATAACTTAAGATTTCAAAAACTAATCAATAATTAGATTTCAAAAAATTAGATTTCAAATGTAAATTTTAAAAAGTTTACATTAACAAATTTGTCCAAGTTGTCATAATTCAGCTCTTTAATTAGAGATACAAATGATTTTAATAGTCAACTAAAAGAAATAATATTTATCAGGAGGCATTGCTTCATAAAAGATAACAGTTCATCTATTCAAATATTTTATTTTATTTGTGAGACTATCACTGTAGAAAATCTCACATTTTCATCATACAAGACAATGCAGTCTTGCTTTCCCTGAAGGACCATGTAAATTTTCACTACTTTATAATATATACGGTCATATATTTTTGTTTTCTTTTTTGTTTGTTTGTTTTGTTTTGTCTTGTTTTTGAAATTTGAGAATAAAATTAGAGCAAAATATTAAAAAAATATTTAACTTCTCTTTAGGTACTCTTAATACTGTAAAGTATTTTGCAAATCTAAATTTTAGATATCACATGTGACAAGTCTTATTTGTTTTTATTCCTTCATAGTTTTCTTCCTTATTGTTAATTATACTGAACGACATAATGCAGAACTTATAAAATCGATATATATTTGGCAAACACAATATTGATTACCCAACTTAATTTTTCAGAAGTTATCATGATTGTAATCATAACCTTTGCCTTCAGAGAAAAAGAAATATTATAATTTTTAAAATATGTATTTCTTATATGAATGTAATGATGATGTTTCATTTAATATTACTATTTCCATTATAGTATGGTTTTCTTACAAAGTTTACATATGTCATTTCTTTAAAAAAGCTCTATTTATTATTAATATCACAACACTTTAAGTCAATAATCTTATTTGTTAATATTGGTTTATTTCTAGCAGCATCCATCACTGTTTAACAGTCTGTTGGAATGCTGCAAATTTATGAATTTATATTATAATAACTCTTTTTGACAACCGATAATTCTTTTTTTTTATTTTTTTTTAATATTTATATGAGGGAAAGAGAGAGAGAGAGAGACAGACAATGCATGAGCAGGAGAGGGGCAGAGAGAGAGAGGGATGGAGACAGAATCTGAAGCAGGCTCCAGGCTCTGAGCTGTCACCACAGAGCCCGACCTGGGACTCTAACTCACAAGCCTTGAGATCATGACCTGAGCTGAAGTCGGACACTCAACCAACTGAGACACTCAGGAGCCCCTGGAAACAGATAATTCTTAAGGTGACGCTTTGTTACCTATCATATAATAGAATTGTTACCTACCATTTAAGATTTACATTATTGTTTTGAGATCAATTTGAAAATAGTATATACCATATACATATACATATATACACATATACAAGTATATGTGTATATACATATATACATATATATACACATATACACATATATACATATATATGTATATATGATCTTTTATAGCGATTCTTTTTTTCTTTTATTTTTTCTTTCTTATTTTTTATTATGTTTTAATTTTATTTAAATTCAAGTTAGTTAACAGATAGTGTAATAACAGTTTAAGGAGCAGAATTTAGTGATTCATCACTTATATATAACACCCAGTGATCATCCCAACAAGTGCCCTCCCTAATGCCCATCACCCATTTAGCCCATCCCCCAACCTGTACCCCTCTGAAGCCTACCACTACCCCTCTGGCAACCCTCAGTTTGTATAGTTTGGTATTTATTGATCTTTATACAGTAATGTAGGTTATCTTGCATTTACATGTGGGTATATGTGTATGTGCGTGTGAATGTGTGATTTACCATGAATGCATGTTCTATAATTGCAAAGACAGTATCAAAATATATGGATTGGGTTTTGAAGCATGGGGGGAGTGAAATTGTAATAGGAAGTAATGTTGTTCAGAAAATAGTCAAATATCAGCTCTCTGACTTCTGAACATACAATAGAATTGTACTTCCTAATTCCCATGAGAATGAGTGTGGCCACATGATGAATTCTGATTTAAAAGTTATAAGTGACTAGAACATCTCACTTACAGGACAAAGCATTTACTACATGCATGCATGCATTTACAACATGCAAAGCATATACCATAGTATCTGGCAGAATTTGCGATGTGGTGGCTATGTAAGTTCAAATCCCTAAATTACTTCAATGAACAGAGCCACCAGCTGATTCATCCAACGGACAATGGTTTTGTTGCGTGAGAAAGAAAGAACACTTGTCATGTTAAGAAATTACTATTTTATTCAGAGATTGCTTATTATTATTGAATAACCTCTCTCATCCAAACTTATGTAATAATGTTTATCGTTTTCATATGCAAATAGTGCATCATTAATATGGTTATTTCCTATGAAAAAAGTAGTTCAAAATTTAATGTGGTATTCTTCAGTTCTAAAAAATAGAATTAAAAAACATACATTGGCCTAACAAAACATTGCTCACTTTTTTTGTGTTGACTCTGGAAAAATGTTGTCAGTCCCTTTATGTCCCAAAATAACAAGGTGAAAAGGGACTTGGTGCCTCTGGAATTAGCTCATGAAAATGCAGAAAAAAACATAAGCGTTACACGAATGAGGACACCATCCTTTTAAGACATAACACAGACAGGGGCGCCTGGGTGGCTCAGTCGGTTGAGCGTCCTACTTCAGCTCAGGTCATGGTCCCGCACTTTGTGGATTTGAGCCCTGAGTTGGGCTCTGTGCTGACATCTCAGAGCCTGGAGCTGCTTCAGATTCTGTGTCCCCCTCTATCTTTGCCCGTCCCCCACTCGCTATCTGTCTCCCTCTCAAAAATAAATAAACATTAAAAAATATTTTTAAAGAAATAACACACACAGTCCCAGTAAAATTATAATGATGTTGCTAGTAATTACGAAACCAAAATTCATATTTATTAATATTTAATATGTGCCTGTCTCTCTAAGTGATATACAAGTTGCATCTCATTTGATTTGATTTTTACAACAATCTTGTCGTATAAGTACTAATATTGTCCCTATTTTTCAGGTAATACAAGTAAGGTTTAGAGAGGTGTTCTGGGCTGAATTGTGTCCCCCTCAACTCCATATGTTGGCATCCCAAACCTAGTATCTCAGAATGTGACTGTTGTCTGGAGATCAGGGCTTTAAAAAGGTGACCAAGTTAAAATGAGAGTCAGGGTACAGCTCTTATCCAATATGACCTTCGTCCTCATAAGAAAAGAAGAACCACTGGGGAGGTAGGCACACAGAGTAAAATGCCATGCGTGGAGACCATGAAAAGACCTCTAGCTGCAAGCCAAAGAGAGAGGATTCAGGAGAAATCAAATCTACAGACACCTTGATCTTGGACTTTTATCCTCCAGAACTTGAAGAAAGTAAATTGTCGTTTAAGCCACTCAGGGTGTGGTATTTTGTTCTGGCAGTCCTAGTAAACCGATATAAGAAGTAAAGGTGATTTGCCCAAAAGTCACAAAAATTTGAAGTGACAGAGACAGTGTTAACATCGAAAGTGTTAATGTCAGAGTTTGTATTTTTCTGCTCTGCATTTTTTTTCCTCTGTAACAATTGTTGGTCAACAAAATAATTGCCATAAGCCCATTCCCCCACGTTACAATTTCAATTTAGATCACTAATTCATCCCGGACATTTGCTGAAAACACAGTGGACATCTGAATTTGAATGACTTAAGTAGCCTGGTTTATTTAATATGTGATCATCCGTGTTACTCTTCCAAATGGATAAAAATTCCGTTAAATGAGGAGAGTAAGCCACTGAAAACTCAAAACAGCATACATGGAGAGTTTCCAAAGATGATTAATTTTCATGTAAATTTATAAAATTTAGAGCATTAATATTTCTGTTCCAGTGAAGAGTCGGCTCTTGGTTTCAAATCGCTTACCTGACATCCTCCAAACTAAGATGACCAAATTACTACATATAAGCAGTTAAAATAGAATCTTACATTGAGGGTCATTGCTTTTAGTTCCTGTCTAATGTTAGCACATCTACAATAATTTGAAAGTCTTTGGTTACATGATATATCATTAATAATAAAGAGTGTGTGAGAGCTCAATGACAATTACAAATATTTCAAATTTATATTCTAATTTTGTATTACTGATAGCTACATGCTATTGGATCCATTTATGTTATTGATGTTTGGTTCATCATTTTTGTCATAAAGTAGAGCTAAAGGAAAGCAAAGAGTCACTCTACCGTGAAAATATTTTCACCATTCCTTTATAATTGAGTATCTGTCAAAAGCAATTTTGTGTATACAGGAAGCTACTGTAACAAAAATTTACTTTTGGTTATCCATACATAAACCACTGTTCCAGTAAATAAATGTAAAAGAAACATAGCAATTTCCTAGAAGGGCAAATATATCACAAATTTAGATATTGGATATTGTTGGGAATATTGTGTCGTTAATTAATTTAGAACCCCAGCCGTCTGTCAAATGAATTTGAATATGTATTATTACTTACAAGTTATTTAAAATTCAAAATTCTTGTACTGAAGGTGATTTCCTGGCAGTGGCAGCAGACTCGGGAAGGGAGATTCTTAGTGTGTTCTCTTTCTTTTACTCTTCCTTCCATTTGGCTTCCCACCTGCAGGGAGAAAAGAGATTCACACGCTATTTATCACCTCCCTAATGTTTAGGAAAGTAATGGCAAAATCATGAGAATACAATGTTAACAAGATGCTTTCAAAATATAATACAAGGCTCAAATTTTTGCTAGTATGTTTTTTGTCTCTTTGTTCTTGGCCTTTTCCACTTCTTCTAGAGGAGTTCATTCTAGAGAAAGACAAAAATGCTATGATACCACATAAATGTATGACATAGTATATTATAGAAAGAATTCTTTCATATTTTGTACTTTATTTGAAGAGGAATCAAATGATAGACAGGTAATGATATATGTGTGATCATGCTACGTCATATTTACATGGGCCAAATAAACTTCATTTTTTGTTGTCTTTACCTTTCACATTTAGGTGCTTACATTTATTTTTTGCTAATTTCTAAATATTAGATGACTAAAACATGAAAATCATCTCAAAACTATAGCAAAAGAGTAAAACTGGTTAAAAGAGAAATGTGAGATTTAAAAGACCAATTGACTTTCCTCCTTTCTGTCTTTAGCACTTTCTTTTCCATGAATAAAGCAAGACCAATAGCTGGTATATATCAGTGGTTCTCAAGTGGGGACAATTCTGTCCCCCAGGGTACATTTGGAGACATTTTTTGTTCCTACAACTGGAGGGGATAAAGGCTGCTATCGATTTCTAGGTTGTTGAAGCCAGAGATGATGTTTAATATCCTGTACTGCACAGGGCAACCTCATAACAAATTATTGTCTAATCCAAACCCTGGTATACAACCTTCTATTCTTTCTTTCCAGCTACTGCGCGCATACATTTGCACATAAATGTTTTGTTCATTGCTGCACATCCAGATATAAAAAGGTATCTGGCACATGGTAGGTGTATTATACCTAATTATATTCTATCTGTATGAATGCTACTCAATCTTTAAGATTGAAAAGATTACTATATTTTCTGGGCACTAAAGCTACTTAACTAAATACCTCTTTTGAAAAGAAAGAACGAAAGAAAGAAAGAAAGAAAGAAAGAAAGAAAGAGAAAGAAAGAAAGGGAGAAAGAAAGAAAAAAGAAAATAAACAACAAAAAAACCTCAAGTCAATTTTGTAAAATAGTTATCTCAGCTTTTTAGTCATTCAACATAGTGAAAAGACTCAATAGATTTTAATTTTTATAAAAAAGACTCAGCTTTGCTGTGATTTCTGAATTGCTCTGTCAGTTCTGAAATGTGTCAGATATATGGCTCATGCTAGATCATTTCTGCCTGTGTTCCAATGGTATTGTACTCTGTAATCAGAATGCCTGAATTCCACAGTATTCATTAATAACCCTCTCCACCTCAAGAACTTGAGAGAGATGACAGACATCTCAGGAGAATGTTGTATTGCCCTGAACAGGGGCATGATACATGGGGAATACATGAATGGAAATAGAAAGAACAGAGAATTGTTTTTGGATCTGATGGATGCTCTGGTTATATCTCATGTGCTTTCTCATAACAAACTAATAAAGCTTATTTTACGAAACCAAAATTCTGTGTTTTGTTTTGTTTTTGTTGTGTTTTGTTTTACCTTCACACTTTAGCTTCAGTCCTGTGAGTACCTCCTATAATATTCAGTAAAAAGCTAACTTATTTTTTCACACTAGAACTGTTGTTTGCAATGTAGAGTTATAATCATTTTTTTGTTTCCATCAACATTCCATATGTGCTGAATTTGACACATGGGAAATCATGCCTTTTTCATTTTTTAATTAATGACCTTTCCAGACAAAAAGTAAGGACTTTTGACTAATTACAATTACATTTCAATTATACATTTTTAATCTGCCATATAGTACACATCTTTCATGGCCTGAACCTGCAAGAAAGAAAGAAAGAAAGAAAGAAAGAAAGAAAGAAAGAAAAACAAAGTGAGAGAGAGGAAGGAAGGGAGGGAGGGAGGGAGGGAGGAAAGAGGGAAGGAAAGAAGAAATAGAGGAAGGAAGAAACGGAGGAAGAAGGGAAGAGAGGGAAGGAGGGAAACGGAAGAAAATATATTTAATGAGAAAGAGAAGGTAACAAAGCATATATATACATATGCATAAATCTCGACACTGGTAACATTTTGAGCTGCGTGTGGTATTAAGTTTTGAAATGTACATCTTGTTCTCAAAGAACAGTAGCATTTCAGCATTTATTACTGTTGGCCAAAGGCTTAAATACAGCTATTTCTTGCTGAATCACAACTTCCAATGTGTGTCACTAAATCCATTTGATAGCAATTTAGTGGTCTAATAGTTTCTACTCATGGTTACCAACTGCCTGATGTGTGATGGAGGTAGACCATGAATAAAATTTTACCCATCACCATGAAAGAAGAAAATGAGGACAAAGTCACAAGATTTCCGTGAAGCCAAAATTTTTAATTTGGAGCTAATAGTTTTACCTGCTTTTACACTTTTGACATTTTATAATACCGAAACGTCTTGTGTATCATTGGTGTGTTGGTATTCTACTGTGTGTACTTGTGAAAAACACAGATTGCATACCTGCATTGGTTCTTTTTGCTCTTTAATGTTTATTTTTGAGAGAGGGACAGAGAGGGAGACACAGAATCCGAAGCAGGCTCCAGGCTCTGAGCTGTCAGCAGAGAGCTCGATATAGGGCTTGAACCCAGGAACCATGAGATCATGACCTGAGCCAGTCAGACGCTTAACCGACTGAGCCACCCAGGGGCCCCCATACCTGTATTGGTTCTTACAACTCTTGAAAAATTATGCTTTGTGATACTTAATAATCCATCAGGCCATAGTTTCCTCGGTAAAATATTCCAGGACACTATTTTACACCTCATTTTTGTCTCAATTACGTACCATATGTGAGTCTCACTGTATTTGAATAGATTTCTTCAGCCATTGCAGTTCTAAAGAAATGACCCAATTTATAGTGCTCATTTTTTTTTTAATGTTTATTTATGTTTGAGACAGAGAGAGACAGAGTGCAAGTGGGGGAGGGGCAGAGAGAGATGGAGACACAGAATCTGAAACAGGCTCCAGGCTCTGAGCTGTCAGCACAGAGCCCGACGCGGGGCTCGAACCCACGAACTGTGAGATCATGACCTGAGCCGAAGTCGGACGATCAACCGGCTGAGCCACCCAGGCGCCCCTATAGGGCTCATTTTTAATACGAATGAAAGCAAAAGAAAAATAGTAGACCGTGTTATAATTCTATTCTGTTCATTAATGCAGGCTCATGATATAATTAGTATTCTGAGCATTATTAATTAAGTAGATGCTGGATCCTGGGCTCAGATTTGAGTTGAGGTACTAGGAGAAGAGAAGGTAACTTTATCAATAATGGTACTAAATAATATTCACAGGAAGTAATTTTACTAAGGTATTCCTGAAATACAACTTGTACTTTTCTAAGACATTTATTTCCTATATCACACTCACCACTCCAATTCTCTACTTTCCTCTTGAGTAGCTGAGCTATATTTAAAATATTAATATTATCAGATTTTTACAATTAGTTAAAACGTGGTATTATGTTCTGTTATATAAGGGAGCCAAAGATGGCCTCTATGTATTGGTCCGAACCAATATTGGTTCTTTCTTTCTTTACGGTAGGCTAAGACTCATTTGCTCAAAAGACTACTGCTACCAAAGTATATAATTTTTATGCGTGCAAATATTTCAAAAACGGTTCAAACAAGTTGATTTATAACTATTTAGATCCCGCCTGTTTGCATATCCCATAAAATCTCAGTCAGTGTCTGCTGACCCTCACCTGAGACTGTCCTTTGGAGGTCTCTGACCCAAATTCTCCCTGATCTTGTGCTGAATACATCACCTAGACATAGTAGCCTCCTGTCTGGTTCCCCTCTCCCCCAGAATTCTCTCACCCTCTTCCCCTTCTGGGTGAACCCCTCCCCATTCTCTAGTCTCTGGTTTGTCTCATGCTCTTACTAATTTCTCCTCTCATGCAACCCTGTCCAAAACAGATTTTTGTTTGTTTGTTTGTTTGTTTGTTTGTGTTTTGTTTTTTTGTTGTTGTTATTCCCTCTCCCAAAAAAGTGTCTACAGTACTTGCTATTGTGGTCACAGTTTTGTCTTTGATCAGCCCTTAAATACCTTGAACTCAAACCTCCTACATCTTCATAATTTACACTTTGCAAAACACAAGGCAGTAAAACATAAAGAATAAAGAAACATATGAGCTTTGCAGAAAGTGAGATCATTTGTTAGGTTTTAGAATCTCTGAGCCTCAACCGACACTGATTTTTTTCTTAAAGGAGCAGGCATTAAAATAATGAATTAATCAGGGTCTTGTGAAGATTACATGAATCTCAATTAGGGAATGTATTGTTCAAGTATTTATGTCTGAAGTGTGTGGTATACAAATGGTTTACAAATGTATAATTTAATTTAATCTCTACCCTAAATTTGCCTCTTATATATTCAACTTATTATCATACATATTCATTTCTATATCGAATAGGCATTTCAAACTTTGGATAAACAGAATTGAATCCCTGCTTTCCATTCCTGTTCAGTCAGCTTTTTTTTTCTTTGTAGTCTTAACAATTTCTGAAAATTATATCTTGCACAAGGTAAAATGTCGGTGTTATTCTTGACTCCTTTGTCACACCGCAATTAGCCAATCTTGCTTATTCAAAAGGTAATCAGAACAGGACCCTTCTGACTAAATGCAATTTTAATATCCTTCTAACATCATTTCTCACATGGTGTATTAGGTCTTTATTGCTACTGTAACAAATTACCACAAACTTAGTGACAAAAGTAACAGATGCATTATCTTACAGTTATGGGGTTCTCAGGAGGCTCCGGGGAGAATCTGTTTCTTTCAATTTTCCAGTTTCTAAGGTCACCTCTATTCCTTGGCCCCTTCCACCATCTTTAGAGCACATTATTCCAACATCTGCTTCCATCATCAACCTGTCCTCTCACAGACTTGAATTTCTTGTTTTTCCTGTCATTATAAGGACCCTTGTGATTACATTGGGCTCACCCAGATAATTCATGTTCATCTTCATTTCTCAGCACCTTTAACTTAATCACACCTGCAAAGCCCATTTGTCCACGCAGAGCAACATGCACAGGCTTTACACATAAGGACATGAACACTCTGGGGCCTGTTATTCAGCCTGCCACATGCGGATGTTTTAATAGTTCCCATATGTTCTTTCACCTTCTATCATTGTCTCCTATAGTCTCGTCTCTTTATGGCAGTGATAATGATGTTTTTAAATTACAATCATGCTATGGGGCACCTGGTGGCTTAGTCGGTTAAGCATCCAGCTCTTGATTTCAGCTCACGTCATGATCTCCTGGTTCTTGAGATCGAGCCTCCGTCGGGCTCAATGCTGATAGCAGGGAGCCTGCTTGGGATTCTCTCTCTCTCTCTCTCTCTCTCTCTGCCCCTCCCCACTCTCCTGCATGTGCTTGCTCTCTCTTAAAATAACAACTTAAAAAAATCACAATCACGTGTGATTCAAATAATAACAATTGTTATTACAGTGTTCAAATAATAACAATTCCTTCTCAGCTAAGGTGAAATAAGCTAAGATTCTTACCATGGCTAAGGCCCTGCTCCTCACCATCTCCCTGTGCTTGCATAGTGGTCTACTCCTCACTCTACTCCAGCCACACTTGAAGCCACCTCTTCTCCAAACTAGGGACACTTTCTCTTCTCCTTTCCTACAGTCCTCTTCCAGACTGACACGTGATTGAGCACTCAACTGTCACCATTTCAAAGAGAACTTACCTTACCTAAAATAGCAACACATCTCCATTCTTGGACTGCTTCGTGATGCCTTTGACTTCTCGATGCCTTTCCCAGGATATTTAACTCCATAAAACTTATCACCAGTTAAAACGTAGTTATTGTTATTTTTGTTGATTTTGCATGTGCTTATTGTCAGTCTTTCCAGCTTCCTCATCGTAGGAGAAACATTGTTAATACTGTTCACTGCTGTATCCCAAGCACTTAGAACAGGCTTGGCATAGAAAGACACTTGATGAATATTAGTTGAATGACCGAAACATTATTTATTCCATTCTTAATATCTACACGGCCCAAATACTTAAATGCAATCGCGTTGGTACAATGTATTCTAAAACCCAATATGGTAAGAAATAGGAATTATTGAGGCAACCACTCATTACTCTAATATCTCATATCCAAACATTCCTCGTGATGATATTAGCTTCCTAGGGCTGCCCTGATAAAGTCCCACAAACTTGGTAGCTTAAAACAATAGAAATTTATTCTCTCACATTTCTGAAGGCTAGAAGTACAAAATCAAGCAGACCCATGCTCTTTCTGAATCATGTACGGGGATTTGTCCTTCTCTCCTTATGTCTCTAGTGGTGGCTGTTAATTCTTATTGTTCCTTGGATTGTGACTGCATCACAATCTCAGCCTTTGTCATCACATGTCCTTATCTTCCACGTCTCCATCTTCTGTCTTATTATAAAAATAGAAGCTATAATAGGTTAGGGGCCAACCCTACTCCAGTAGGTCCTCATCTTAAATAATTATACCTGCAACAATCCTTACTCCAAATAAGGTCAAATGTGAGGTATGGGGAGTTAGGACTTCAACATATCTTTTTTGGGGGAGACAATTCAACCCATAGCAGTGGTTTTAGGGATTCTCAGTGTATAAACCACTATTTTTAAAATTTTTTTAATGTTTATTTATTTTTGAGACAGAGAGAGACAGAGCATGAACGGGAGGAGGGTCAGAGAGAGAGGGAGACACAGAATCTGAAGCAGGCTCCAGTCTCCCAGCTGTCAGCACAGAGCCCGATGCGGGGCTCGAACTCGTGAACCTGAGCTGAAGTTGGACATTCAACCGACTGAGCCACCCAGGCACCCCATATAAACCACTATTTAATATATACCAACTCTGCATATTTTATCTAATTATATATTGAAAAATTGTTCTTTTGATTTTTATCTATATTTATAGTGTCATATTTAGGAAAAGATATTGAATATTGAGTATGGTTCCAGTCATTTAAGTTATTAAAGATGTTAATATTATAAAGTCATCTATCCATGACAAAATGCATTGCATGCTAATGATAATCTAATTTATGTACATTCACTACTGCTAAAACCAAATAGATTTTTAAACTTTATGCTAATAGCAATTTAATAATGAAATGATTGTTGCAATTAATAAATATGAGGTATTTAGAAGTAAAAGAATTGCAAATGTATGACATTTTTGTACATGAATTTGGAGAGTAAAGATTATATCTATATCTATATCTATATCTATATCTATATCTATATCTATATCTATCTATAATTGTATTCTAAATGTAACAACTTATCTGAGGAAAAAAACATTATTACTAATTTTTTTTTTTATTTTCCTTAGGTTCACATAAGCAGAAATCTCTGTGGTTCTTTATCAAAGGCCTTGGCTTTGCTTGTGATGGTTATAACAATAATCAGTATATTTTTAAATTAGTTTTTTATTGCCTGATATTTGTATACAGGTTGAGTCAGAATAAAAAAAAAGAAGTAGCAAAGTTTAGTCATGACCTTAATGACTAAAACGATTGCAATTTAATCCACGAGGATAACATATTATTATAATAATTTGAACCAACTATTTTATTCTCTTACAGCGAATTTTAGTCATACGAAAATGAAGAAAGATATACACATCAAAACAATTAATAAAATAGGACTTTGCTCTAATAGTATGCTACATCTAAAATTCTAGACTCATAGACCCATTCTATTTCTCTTCTCTTCAAGCTGCCTCTTGCTCTTTTCATTTGCAGTAAAATCAGGCACCTTATTTCCAAACAGTTCTTGTGATTCACTCATTGACCAAACAAAAGGAATACTCTTAATAAGCTGGTAGGGGAGCAAGGGGTCATGAGTCCTTGAAAAGATACATGATATAAAACTATGCTGCACATATATTCACTAATGATTTGGAAGACCCAGAGGACTTACTTATTTGATTTGTGAAGGTTTGAAACTGAGAGGTTATAAATATTCTGTAAAATAGAATTGGCTTCTAAAAATATCTGAATAGGTTAGTATGAGAAGATGTATTTTAATAAGAGTAACCTAAAATAGACTTACATGAAAGGTGGTAAACAGTATTCTTGAAATTAAAATCCTAAAGAAGTAGTTATATATGAGTTGTGAGAAGAGAAGAGATACTTAAGTGAAAAGGCCATCTGATTCTTGACTATAACTATTTGTTTAAAGGAATAATGGTAACATTGTATTTTGTGATTAAGGTAGAGACATAAGTTAAATGAATGACAATACTTTATAAGAGAAGGAAGGAAGGAGTGGAAATAAATGTAACAAGGTAACTGCACCAATGTGAAGAAGTATAATTAATATGAAGATAGATTTGGATGAACTAAAAATGTATATTGGAAATTGTAGGCAAATTAACATTTTTTTTTCTTTAAAGCATCATTGATACCCTAAGGGAACAGGTAAAGTAAAAACATGTAAAATGCTCAATTAAAACCCAATAAGTCATGGGGCACCTGGGTGCCTCAGTTGGTTAAGCATTTGACTCTTGATTTCAGCTTAGGTCATGATCTCACTGTTTGTGGGTACAAGCCCCACATCAGGTTCTGTGCCAACAGCATGGAACCTGCTTGGAATTCTCTCTCTCCCTCTCTTTCTGCCTCTCCCCTACTCATACTTGCTCACTCTTTCTCAAAGTAAATAAATGTTAAAAAAAAAAAAAACTTAAAAAAAATCCCAATAAGTCAGAGCAAGAAAGGGATCGAAGAATAACAAAGAGCTAGTGCAAAGGGAAAAAAACGATTATAAAAATGTTGAGTTTTAGAGCAATTATATCAAGAGTTACTTTAAGTAGAAATGGTCTAAATGTATAAATCAAAAGATAGAGCTGCCTGCCTTCATAAGTCCTTCAGATACACCAAAAAAAAAAAAAAAAAAAAAAAAAAAAACAACCCAAAAACCTGCAACAAACCTTCCCTAATTAAGAAAAAATTGTTTCAGCCTAGATACTAGTTATTTGTGTTCCTCTCTTGACTCATTTATAACGTAAACGATTATTTTTGGTATCATGGCATCTGCAAATAATGGCTTTACTTCTTTCTTACCAATAAATAAAATGCCTTTTAATTTTTCTTTTCTGATTGCTATGGTTAAGAATTTCAGTACCATGTCGAATAAAAGTGGTGAGTGGACATCCCTGTCGTATTCCTGATCTCAGAGGAAAAGTTCTCAGTTTTTTGTCATCAAGTATGATGGTAGCTGTGGTTTTTGCTTATCATGCTGAGGCATCCAAGTTGGTAAAGAAGAAATACAACATTGTTTGCAGATGGCATGATAGTATATATAGAAAACCCTAAAGACTCCAGGAAACATTGGATGAACTTACAAATAAATTTAGTAAAGTTGCAGGATACAAAATTAACATGCAGAAATCTACAGCATTTCTACATTCTAATAATGAAGTCGCTGAAGGGGAAATTAAGAAAACAATCCCATTTACAATTGGGACTACACCAAAATAAAAAGCTTTTACACAGCAAAGGAAACCGTCAACAAAACCAGAAGGCAACCTGCTGAGTGGAAGAAGATAGTTGCAAATAATATATCCAATAAGGAGATAATACCCAAAATCTATAAAAAAAATTATATAACTAAACACCAACTGCCCCTAAATAATCCAACGAAAAAGGGCAAAGGACCTGAATAGAAGTTTTTCAAAAGAAGACATATAAATGGTCAACAGATAAATGAAAACATACTCAACACACTAATCATCCGGGAAATGCAAACCAAAACCACAATGAGATATTCCCTCACACCTGTCAGAATGGTTAAAATCAAAAACAAAAGAAACAACAAGGGTAGGCAAGAATGTGTAGAAAGAGGAAACTCCATGCATTCCATGCATCATTGGTGAGAATGCAAATTGGTGCAAAAAAGTGGAAAACAGTATGGAGGATCATAAACATTTTTAAATGGAATTACCATATGATCCAGTATTTCCACAATGAGTATTTACCCGAGGAAAACAAAAACACAAATTTGAAAAGATATGTGTACCCTTATGTTTATTGCAGCATATTGACAATAAGTAAATTATGGAAGCAACAAAAGTTGCATATATCTATGTGTATATGTGTGTGTGTGCGTGTGTACACACACACACACACACACACAGAGTGTTCAACCATAAAAAATAATTAGATTTTGTCTTTAGCAACATGGATCGACCTAGAAGGTATAATGTTGAGTGAAATGAGTCAGTCAGAGAAAGACAAATAAGTGGAATTTAAGAAACAAAACAAATGAACAAAGGAAATAAGGGACAAATACTAAGAAAAAAACAGACTCTTAACTATAAAGAACAAATTATTGGTTGCCAGAGAGGAGGTGGATGGGGGGGAATGGATGAAATAGATGAAGGGGATTAAAAGTACCCTTATCTTGATGAGCAACAACCAATGTATGGAATATGAAAAATAAATTATAGTTAGGAAACAGATTTCCAAATTTAATGGTTTTCAGGAATTTTAGGTCTAGACATTAGTACTATCTTTTATTATTCTTAGATTGCCATTGTGCTTACTGGACTAATATGCTACATTTGGTGATACAGGGTCTCCTTAATTAACACTTCTAATTATTTTCAACTTTTGTAAAATTTACAGTGTTGCCTTTGGTAATTAATTTAACGTGACAATATTCAGCAACATGAAAAATACATGCATGATCATTGGATCTTTTATCTGTTGGGTGGGTTAAATGTAAAAGCAATCTCTTGACTAATCCCATTATAGAGAGAAATAAGAGATATACGTTTATTGTGTGTAGAAGATAATGGGAAATGGTACTTATTTTGAAATTTTTGTGAATCTGCAATATTCACAAAGCATAACATATTGAAATTTCAAATGGAATATTTGAATAGAATTGAGTAAAATGATTACTAGAGGGACTTCATTTTCTAAAGTGTGAGTCACAAAGGGTTATATGTCAGAACATGAAAAATCACAGCGTACTTCAAAATATCCAAATATTGAATGTTCAAAATAATAAATTTATAATGTGTTTGAATTTAAATGTTTTTTTTTTATTTAGAGAGAAATATTTTTCATTTATTTGGATCATGTTACTACATGATATTTTTGTAAAATCGCAAAGAACAAACTTTTGGGGACATTGTTGTTATTCAGGTTAAGATAGTAAATATCCAGTCCTTAGCTGTAGTTGCCAGAATTTTCTTACAATTATTTGTTGATACATGTTAAAACAATATCTATCTGTCTTTTTATTTGGATTATTTTTGGACAAATGCAATACTTAACCTCAAAAAATAAATGAAGATAATGGATTAATTGGTATCATGATATTGAATATTAATCTTTCATTAATAAATGACAAAGATACTTATACTTCTTTAGCACTAGTTAAATAAAAATCTCCACTAACCCAACCATAGTTAATGATGACGGAAAGATAACATGCAAGCAAGAGATTTCTGTACGCATTCTTTCTAGAAGCTAATAAGTTGTTCCATAAAGCACCTAGAAAGCAATTTTAGCAAGCTTCCAAACAGCAAACAAAATTAAATTTTATTGTTATATTTCACTAAAATAAAGAAATATTTATGAGTGTATTATGTCTTTTATACTAATCTCTTAGTCAATAAGTATTCTAGCTTAGTGGAAAAAAAAATAAACCACATAAAATCTCCATGCTGCATGGAATTCACTAGACACATAACCTGATGTTAATTTTTAAATTTTCATAATTATTATAATAATACAAAGCATGCAATAAAACAAATACCTACAATCTGACTTTCAAAAATAAAGTGCCTGCATTTAAATGAGAAAATTAAACTGTTTAAAAAGAATATTCACTGTTTCTTTTGAACTGTGTTTTGTCAGGAGAGTTAGGTAAGAAACAAGTTTTTAACTATAGCTAACACTTACCATCTCTAACTCTGTGTATGACCTTCTCTTGCTTTTCTTTTTTACATCTACAAACTCATTTAATATTCCTAACTGTATGATGTAAATACTTTCCATCTATTTCACAGCTGAGAAAACTGAGACCCAGAGAGGCTAACTAACTTGCCAAAGATGATGGGCCTAGTGAGTGTTAGGACTGAGCATGCAGATGTGTTTTCAAATTTTTTAATAAGGAATGCATGAAGTTTATTATTAAATTATTATAGAATTTATTATTAAAGTAAAATATTAATTTATTATTAAATTAAATAACAACAATTAAATGGAAATGTTCATGCCCACATCATAAAAATGACCTTTCTACACACACTATAAATGATACAAGAACTAGATGCAATTTTATATTAATAGTCAAAACCATCTATCTAAGCATTGTTCATGTGACTTCCAAAACTATTGCATCTAATACATTTTGTGATTGAAATCCACCAAAATCATATTCAGTAATGACCAGAAAAATCAGAACACTAATATATCATTAGCATAATCAGTAAGAAACTAGATTACCCAAGTATTCAGTATCTAATGCAATGTCTTCTGATTTTATATATTAAAAAATCTGGAATTGGATGCTACTTGAATCCTGGTTTTTGATAAGTAGTTCTGATTACTGAAACATCTCTGAACTTCTATATCCTTATCTATAAAGTGGATGTATTAAGACATACAATAGAGGATTGTGAGAGGATTTAAAGGGCTTTAGAAAAACACCTGTAGCAGTTCATGATGCATATCACTTGGTCAATAAATGCTACCTTCATTTATAGCCTTGGTCTGGACAGTAAAGGAAGCATCTCTATTCATAAGGAAACAAGCCCAAATTTTCACAAATATTCTCAACATCTATCTAACTACCTACTTTAATATTAATTTAGTTTCTATTACATTTTAGATAACCATTTCACTTATATCACAAATATATTTAAGGTATTAATTCTTCAAAGAAAAAAAGATAAAAAGTCAATACATTTACAACTTTAATTGCAATTATAAATGTTTTGTTTACTGGATTGTCTTTTCTTATGAAATCACTTGCTAAATAATGTTTTTAAAAACATTAAAATAAAAATTCCAGATCTCATCAACCTAACACAACCAGGAAAGATCACAAATGCTTATGTCAAATATACTTGAATTCACTTGTAAGATTCCATCGCTGATGACGGGCAACAGAGCCCAGTGCACAAATAGCAGACTCTGGAGCGCTGGGCTGTGTGTCTGCAACCGTATCTCCACTGCTTACCAGATGACCATAACCAAGTTGCTTGAACTCTCTTCCCCTCAGTCTATTCAACTTTTACACCAGCCATAATCAAGCCATCTATTAAGAATATTTTGAGGTTAAATAACATCCATGAGGAACATGAAATAGTTTTTATAGGGAAATAAAAATGCAGTAAGTTTAAGTTAGTATTCAACTGGCATGTGTCATTGGGTATGCTATCTACATGATCTAATTTTCATTTTTCTTCAAGTTCCATGTGTGTGGAAAACTGCTCCTTGCCCAAAAAAGTTGTTTCACATAAAAGAGTGATCGTTTTTCACTGCACTTCTTGCTTTAGAAGAGAAACAGAGAGGTAATTCAGGCAACAAGCAATTATTATTATTTTTCTACTGTCTTTAAAGTCCTGGATTCACCATATGAGGATCTAAAAGTTTTCCTTAAGATCATCACAGTCCAGTTGCAAAGGCAAAACATGTGTACATAATAATTAAATAGCAATACGGATGCTTAGTTAAAATGTGACATTATACAAGCTAATAAAAATAATTGCCAAGTAATTAATATTGGGAAGAAATTTGTTATTCTCCTGTAAATCCATCATGAAGTGAAATTAATAAGGAAAGCTTCACGGAAAAATTTGTATCCAAATAATAGACAAAGAGACGTTGATTTTTAGTTTTACATGTAACATGAACCATATTTGATATGAATTTTCTATTTTTTTTAATTTTTTAATGTTTATTTGCTTATTTTGAGAGAGAAAGAGACAGAGCAAAAGAAAAGGAGGCAGAGAGAGAAAAGGAGAGAGAATCCCAAGCAGGATCTGCGTTGTCAGTACAGAGCCAAACATGGGGCTCAATCTCACAAATGGCGAGATCATGAATTGAGCTGAAATCAAGAGCTGGATGCTTGCCTGACTGAGCCATCTAGGCCTTCCTTTCTTAATTCATCAAAAGTTTGTTCACTATTAACACTTGAAAAGATGGAAAATAAAATGACATGTGAAAATACTCTTGGGGATCGAATTTCAAGTATAAACTGGTGTTGGGGCAATCTTTAGATTGAATTGAATCCTCTAAATCATGGGATTCGATGGGTTAAGTGACTTTAACCCTTTATGATTTTATTTTATTATCATAATAGAGACCTATTAAGCCGCTATACTTAGAACCACAAATAATTGAGTAAAACTCATTATGCTTCAAAGTAAGTAAACGTAAGTACTCCTTCCTGATTTGTACTTTTTATACACATACCAGGAGAACAATGGTCTTGTTCAAACAAGCCATTCTGGGAAAGCCTTTGATAGATCCGTTACTTATTGTTTGATGGATTAAGCTTCAAAGATACATTTATTAAAAACGTACTAGGTGCCACATAAGGACTAAGGAAAGCCATTTTTTTTGGTCATAAATAAAATGTTTCCCTCCTTATAATTCTCACTTGGTATCTTCTGTCTTCCTTCTCACATCATCTGCTTCAGTAAGTGGTACATGAATAATCATTTAAGCAAAAGCATTTATATTACTGGAGGCTGAAGAATAGATTTGAGTGTATTAATTATCAATTATGATTTCCATTGCTGAAAAAAGATTTAAAATAAACTCTAAAAGAAAGCTTTCAGATTATATTTTCTTCTTACATAGCATATCATTTAAATCATATTCCTTGATTCAATGAAAGAACTAAAGATAAGCAGATTATCTTGTGACTCATTGAAGTGTATTGAGGTTAAGTGTTTTTCTTATTTGTACATAAATACGCACAAAGCAATGTTTTATAAGTAGTGCTTTGAAAACGATTGCTATTTTAATGCATTGAATGTTTTCCATTACATATTTGTAAGCTTATGTTTACATATACAAAATGTATATGCATATATTTGTATATATGCATGCATTTTATTTAAGAAAGGCAGTATTTATTCATGATTTATACATGAATTTGATATAATCTATGGCAAAGTTCATTTTAAACTTTTCCAAATGTGTAACACAATGGAAGTGATCCAGAGAAAATCTATCTTCATTCATATATAAATCATGGAGCTGCCAATAAAAGTCAAAATGTGGGTGGAAAAAGCGTACTTCTCACTGTAGAAAAGATTTATTCAGGATCTCTAGGGCACATTATAAACCACACATTCTTCTTGTCATGTGTATGTAATATACCATATTATATATGAAATTTATATATATATGCATATATAAGGTTTTGCTCTTTTATATGTAAATGATATATAGGTTCGCTCTTTTATCTGACAGGTAGCATTTATAGAATTAAAACTCCACAAGGGCAGAGATATTTGTCTATTTAGTTCAATGATGCCTAGGACAATACTTGGAATATGGTCTAACTCAATAAATACTTGTTGAATGAATTAATGATGAAATATAAGAATATGCCTTGCTGATTCCTAAACAGTACAAAATAATCTAGTGTCATAAGATTTGGGAAAGGAAGAGAGGGATAGCCACCATTGTATTCAAATATTGTAGCATTCTCTAATGTATTAAAAACCAAAGAAACTGGTAGTTTTCTGTGGGAGTGCCAGAAAATGCAAGGTTTTAACTCTGATAGGACTTTAAGGACTTTTTAAAAAATAGATGGTAAGAAAAGAAATGCTACCATTCTTACAAATCTCATAAGCATAGAACATGAATATTTTATTTCTTTATATTTTATTTTTTAATGTTTATTTCTTTTAGAAGAGAGAGAGAGAGACAGAGTGTGAACAGGGCAGGGGCAGAAGGAGAGGGAAACACAAGATGTGAAGTGGCTCCAGGCTTTGAGCTGTCAGCACAGAGCCCGATGCGGGGCACAAACTCATGAACTGTGAGATCATGACCTGAGCCAAAGTCGGATGCTTAACCGACTGAGCCACCCAGGTGCCCCAGAACATGCATATTTAAAAAAAAAACTTGTTAGAATTGAAAAATAAAGTGGTTTGAAAATTATAAAGCTTTAATGTTTTTAAACAAAGCTCTATATGTTTGACTTCTTGAATTTAAGACAAGCCTATGTATTAATTTATTATTTAAGTACAGTCGAATTCTTACTCTTCGTTGATACTTATAAAATAGTAAGAAACACAACTGACTATAAAAGGAAAAGTAATTAACATAAAATAAAAAGAAAACATTACTTTACATAGACTATATTTACATAGGTTATCACCTGGTGAATCCGTGTAAATTGTTTCCTCACTTTCTATTGGTTTCACCATAAGATAAGCTCATTTTATGGTACTATATCAAATTTGTGTATATGTGTGTGAAGGAAAGGGCTGTGTGGTTTATGTAGAGAAAGCACCAGAGGTGAAGAGGTCAACGTTTGTCTTTCAACTCAAGAGCTGAAGTTGCTGTTTTCTTCTACTTCTTATCCCAAGATTCCTTTTCTGACACAATCCTGATGAATGACACAAGTATATCAAGAATATTAGCCCTCTGGTAGTTCAGGCCTACATGAACCTGGACCTAGGCTCAGACTTAGCATCTGGCCCCTCACTTCCCTTTCAGTTCCGGCTTGAATCCCTCTATATGCCTGGGCTACTCTTACTCCAGAGAATTGAGCACGTCTCTGAACTTTAGACTATGTGAGAAAGTTATTGAAATTCCAGCAAGTTTTTATCTCTTCCCTCCTTTCGATTGTTTTTTTTTTTAAGTTTATTTATTTATTTTGAGAGAAAGAGAGAGAAAGTGTGGGGGAGGGGCAGAGAGAGAGAGAGAGAGAGAGGGGGAGAAAGAGAATCCAAAGCAGGCTCTATGCTGTCAGTGCCAAGGCTGATGTGGGGCTGGCACTCACAAACCATGAGATCATGACCTGAACTGAAATCAAGAGTCTGTCTCTTAATGGACTGAGCCCCCCAGGTGCCCTTAGATTCTTGGTGACTATTCTTATATTCCCAGGAACTGGTTGTTCTGTATAGAATGCATTCTTAAAAACATTACTACTGGCATACATTTATAAATCATTCATAAATTCTACCTATTTGGTTTACCCACACTGATAACAGATCTTAGGAAAAATCAAAGTGGTGTTTGAATGTTGGATTTCCTGACTTTAGGCTATAAAACGAAGCCTGGTAGGTTTTATCATCCTACTTGCCACCGCCCCCCCACCCCCTTTTCCTTCTCTACCCTAAGGCTTGTTATTGAGTTAATCCATACTTTGAACATGAGAAAACTCAAGACATGAAAAGGCATGAAGCTTATCAAAAGGAAAGAAAACACAGCACTTGATTAGAGAATGCATATGCATGTACACATAGTGAGCAATAAAATTGGATGGGATAGAGATAGAATAATAAAGACAATTTTTAAATAGCCCGAATTGTATCCTATCAGCTGATATTTTATAAGTATTTTAGGTTCGGGAATGAAAGAGTAACTTGGGTAAAATATTTTTCTCTACTCACTGCATTTTCAAAAAGTAAATAAGCAGACATTTTTTGAGCAGAAGGACCAGATGGAAAAGGAAATGGCTGGAGATAAAAATATCAAGTAGGAGAGAATGATATGAATCCCCAGTATCAAGCAATCAATTTTGAGTAGAATGGTTCCTCTTGATTTAGGTACGGATATATAATTCTAAAAGGTATATAGTAGCTGGTAGCCTGATAAAGGAAATGGCAAAGGTAAATAGAATTAGCAAATACTGCTCCATTGTTCCTAGAGTAAAAAACAGGGTTAATATCCTGCAAGCTCTGGTCACAACATTTTTGTTAACCAATCAATATATAAACTTGTTTATGTGTGTCTCTGTTATGAGAGACCTTACTTAATATATAGTTCTTATAAATAATTAATTGGATACAGTGTTTCCTTATAATAATACAACATAGCCTTTCTCTTCTAACATTTTCCTGACCCACTAAACTTTTTAAATTAGTTATCACTTTGTGAAGTCACAAATATAGAGTCAAATATTTTCCTCTAAGAGTGATTTAAAAGAGATATTTTTTTCCACAAAATTGGAAATTTTGCTTTACAAATTCCAGAATCTATCTTTTCCACAGCTTTATCATGCACTGTAGATGCTACTTTAGCATTTTCTAGAGCAGCCTTATATACAGATCAGCAAATCTCCTTCCTTCTTTCCTTCCTTCCTCCCTCCCTCTCTCCCTCTTTAGTTCTTTTCTTTTTTCTTTTCTTTTCTTTTTTCTTTTCTTTTTTCTCTTCTGTTCTTTTTTTTTCCCTCCTTCCTTCCTTTCTTCCTTTCTTGCTTTCTTCTACTTTTTCATGTCATCGATTCATTATCATTTACCTCACAGCCAACAGCATGGTAAATAATGCCTAAAGCATCTTATGTAACACAGATCTTTTCTCCACAAAGCACACCACAGTCTTCTTCTGCTTAGGAAAACTACACAAGACTTTAGCAGTATGCTTGAGGGTCATTTTAAACAGCAAAGTCACCAATAAAAATCAGAAAAATATGGGAAAGTGGCATTAAATAGATCACAAGAAGGACACTTTGTTTATAGCATGAGAGTTGAAACAAGAAGAGAGAGGGTTGCCTCCCTGGGAATGAGGACTTAGAGAGACTCCGAGTTTTTGTTTCTGTCTGTATGTCCTCAAATGACTATGAAAAGTCTATTAATATTGATTTAAGGCTTAGGGGAGCCTGGGTGGCTCAGTCGGTTAAGGGGCTGACTCTAGATTTCTGCCCAGGTCATGATCTCATGGTTCGTGGGTTCCAGCACATCGGGCTCTACGCTGACAGTGCAGAGCCTGCTTGGGATTCTTTATCTCTCTCTCTCTCTCTCTCTCTCTCCTCCCCAGCTCATGCTTTCTCTCTCTCCTCTCTCTCTCTCTCAAAATAAATAAATAAACTAAAAAAAGAAATAAATTTTTGCAAATATGGAACTCACAAACGGTGAAGATTGACTGTAAATCAATCCGTATAAAAGATGGCTGGCTGAGACACATGACGGCAACCTTTCCAAGGTGCTGTCCTGCATGAACACCTGCTTATGGTTAGCTTCCAATTCTTAGGGAAAAGTCTTCATTATCAGTGTAAAGACATCATTTGTACTGTGTCATTTGTTATCTTGAATTTTTGTCATTCTTTCTTTTGATTTATGAATGCCAGTTAGATTAATTTCATCTTTATAGACCTAATTTGTTGTGAATTATTTGGCAAGCCACTTGATGACAGTGATATGTATGTATATACAGAGTGTTTTTACTGTAGTTTTCCAGTAATTAGGCTTTGAGACATTTATTTATTGCAATTCACAAGTGAATGGCCCTCATTATTTTCTCTGTGTTGTAAAATGTACTAGTTATGTGCTTTCTGGAACAATGTTATTTTAAGAACTAGCATGTTACTTATTAATGCAATTATATAAACTCAATGTATTTTAGAGCATTACTTCAAGGCATGAAATTAAATACACCTAGTCAATTGCTTATTTTATAAAGTGAGCATATGTTGTTAGAAACTTGCCTGTTGTATATTATTTTGCTTCTTTCTAATTTATGATAGTCCTTCGTTTGCTTCAGTAAAATTTTAGAAAAAAAATTATGTACATTGTCTACAGCTGATGAGACCACTATTAGATCTTGGATGTAAGTCTGTCCAATAGAAATATCATTACCTTAGATTTTAAACTACTCAATATCCCCAAAGTGATATTGATCTGTCTTTACTGAATGCTGGCATGGTTATATGTGGCCAAAACATATTAAAAAAGCAGACAAAACTGAAGTATATAGAAAAAAAAAACAGACAAGAATATACAGAGGCAGATGTGAGAAAGAATAATAATTTGAAAGAGTAGCTACCTTTTATTGTATATTGAGTGTATTCTTAATAGTAATTACATACTCTAATTACTTTGGAAATATCAACTCAATACTCATAATGGCAATATGAAATAGTTCTATATAACTTCCATTATACATATAAAAAAACAAAATACAGAGCACTAAAAGTTTGGGTAGCTTGCCTGACATCACAGCCCTAATAAGTGGCAGAGTCAGAGTTCAAGCCCTTGAAAATCTGCCTGCAGAATCTATGATGAAACATTATATCAGGCTGCCAGCTATTAGTCCCTTAGGTCTTGGTTTTTTCCTCTGTTACTCATATATGCTTCTTTGACCTAGAGTCTTCCCAATTCCGGAAAACTTATGTTTCATTACTAGGAATTTCCTTAAAAACAAAACAGTAACCTTTATTTTCTTATGGTAAAGAGAAGCACCGCCTTCCTCCAACATGGAAAAAGAGGGAAAAGTACAGAGCACATTGACCATATTTTATAAGATATAAGATTACAAGGTACCTTTTGACTCTGTTAGTGAATATTCACCATTGAATACTATGGAAGATAAATAGCATGATTTACTTAGAAATATTGATTTTGTATCTGTTTTTTTTTTTTTTTTCCTTTTGGTTTCAGGAAGAGAATTCAGAGAATCATCACTTACATATAACATCCAGTAATCATCACAACAAGTGTCATTCTTAATACCCATCACCCATTTAGCCCATCCCGCTACCCCCTCCCCTCCAGCAAACCTGTTTGTTTTCTATAGTTAACAGTCTCTTAGGGTTTGCCTCCTTTTTTCTTGCTGTCCCCTATGTTTATCTATTTTGTTTCTTAAATTCCACATATGAGTGAAATCATGGTATTTTTCTTTCTCTGACTGACTTATTTTGCTAACAGTCTCTAGTTCATCCACCTAATTGCAAATGGCAAAATTCATTCTTTTTGATGGCTGAGTCATACTCCGTTATATACACACCACATCTTCTTTGCCTATTCATCAGTTAATAGACCTTTGGGCTCTTTCCATAATTTGGCTATTCGCTAATGCTGCTATAAACATCAGGGTGCATGTGCCCCTTCAAATTGGTTATTTTTGTATCTTTTCATTAGCTTTATTTTTAACTTTTTGAGGAAACTCCATACAGTTTTCCAGAGTGGTTGCACTAATTTGCATTCCCATCAACAGTGAAAAAGGGTTCTCCTTTCTACGCATCCTCACCAACATTTATTTCCTGTGTTGTTAATTTTAGCCATTGTGACATGTGTGAGATATCCTATTGTAATTTTGATTTGTATTTCCTTGATGATGAGTCACATTGACCATCTTTTCATGCATCTGTTAGCCATTTGTATGTCTACTTTGTAAAAATGTCTATTCATGTATTTTGCTCATTTCTTAACCGTGTTGTTTGTTTTTGTGTGCTGAGTTTGAAAAGTTCTTTATAGATTTTGCATACTAACCTTTTATCAGATATGTCATTTGCAAATACCTTCTCCCATGCCGTGGGTTGCCTTTTATTTTTGTTGATTGTTTCATTACCTGTGCAGAAGCTTTTTATCTTAATGAAGTCCCAATAGTTCATTTCTGTTTTTGTTTCCCTAGCCTCCCGGATGTGTCTAGTAAGAAGTTGGTATGGCAGATGTCAAAGAATTTGCTGCCTGTATGCTCTTCTAGGATTTTGATGGTTTTCTGTCTCACATTTAGGTCTTTCCTCCATTTAGAATTTATTTTTGTGTATGGTGTAAGAAAGTGGTTCAGTTTCATTCGTCTGCACATTGTTGTCCAGTTCTCCCAACACTTTTTATTGAAGATATTGTCTTTTTTCCATTGGATATTCTTTCCTGCTTTGTTGAAGATTATATATTGGCCATATAATTGTGGGTCTCTTTTTGGGGTTCCTACTCTATTCCATTGATCTATGTGTCTGTTTTTGTTCCAGTACCATATTGCCTTGATGACTACAGTATCAGTTTTTAAGACATAAGTAGTTAATTACTGTTTCCTAAGTAAAATAAGTTGCTGAAAAAATGCCCATGTATGAAGAGGTTGATTATAGCCTAAGTGTAAAATAATCATCTTTCTAAATCTAAAGTCATGTGGACTGTCTTTATCCTATTATTGTAAAGGGAGTTAATTTTGGAATACTTTTTTTAAGGATAATATAGAAACCAGTATGCTTCTGCAAGGTATTAACTGGAAGTTTCCATGATTTTACTTAAAAGAACATATAGGCTATTTTTGTAGAATAAGAAATGATTTGAGCAATCTGCTGTATTTCTCACTCTAATTATATTTGTGTTGCAAAAAAAAAAAGTGAATAGTAGAGCAAAACAATTGAATTATCTGCATTATCTTACCCTTAGGAAAGGGCGAATTTGTAGTTCAGTGATTTGTTTTTCTTCCTACACTGTTTAATAAACAGTGTGCACCCTCAATATTAATGTTTAGTATTTCTGAGGGGTGAAACCGAATACATATTCCAAGAATTTTAAATTCACTACCTTTTCTTTCCTGATAAAGATCCTAAGTAGAAAGTTCATCTTACAGTACATAAAATGATCAGTGAAAATATGCATTAATTCGAAATATCTAATGCTTCATGATTCCGTGGTTAGATCAGATCGACAGAATTTGGAATATATGAGGATCATTAAAACTCAGAAATTACTTTTTATCTAAAATGTCCACAGACAGGGGCGCCTGGGTGGCTCAGTCGGTTAAGCGGCCGACTTCAGCCCAGGTCACGATCTCGCGGTCCGTGAGTTCCAGC
This sequence comes from Panthera uncia, assembly GCF_023721935.1. NCBI lineage: Eukaryota > Metazoa > Chordata > Mammalia > Carnivora > Felidae > Panthera > Panthera uncia. The sequence goes on along the minus strand of NW_026057577.1, from coordinate 136,070,293 downwards.
CCCGCGTCGGGCTCTGTGCTGACAGCTCAGAGCCTGGAGCCTGTTTCAGATTCTGTGTCTCCCTCTCTCTGACCCTCCCCCGTTCATGCTCTGTCTCTCTCTGTCTCAAAAATAAATAAACGTTAAAAAAATTAAAAAAAATAAAATGTCCACAGACAGAAATCTAAAGCCTCTTACCAACTGAAGGCAGTTTGAATACCAACTTATGACTCGATTCTGTCACTGATGTTTGTAATCCAATTTTTTTTTTTTTTTGGTCAAAGACAAGAATAAATAACTACTGGGTTCTTTGTTCTGCCCTATGCCTTTAGGCTCCATCTTTGAATACATATTTAGAGCTGCCAAGCTTTCAAAATCACCTTCAAAACTAGCCTAAGATGGATTTTACCCTGGTAAAATAACACCCTCATTTTCTCTAATTTCATTCTTTGTGCCTCTTAACTGCTAAATTTCCAAAAACAAAAACAAAAACAAAAATCTCATTACTTTCATATTCTTGAACTTCAACTAGGCCATTTCAAACACTCAGAGGTCCTGTGCTTAAGTTTTCTTTGCTATTCATCTCAACTCTTGCAGCACTGGGTATGCAGAAATGTTCACACACAGGGTGTTTCTGCACCATACTCTCTTACTTCTCTGGCCATCTCATTCCACCGAACTGCTCAAGGGAATGATTGATTGCCTTTCAAGTAACCAAAACCTATTTGATGTGCTTAAGCAAAAAGTGAATTATAGAGGAAAATGAGGAAAATCATCTTCTTCTGATTATCACTGATTATCACTTACATAATGGTCACATAAAAGTCTCTTGAATGGCTTAACTGGTAAATATTCAAAAAAAATTTTGGAACAATTGAAATTTCTTAAATAATAACCTTTCATTTATTCTTTTTTTTCCTATTTGATTTGTAATTTCCTTCTCTGAGAACTACTTTTCCCTGAATATGTGTGTTATTTCCTCTGATTGATCTATCACCCCCTCTCAAAGTGATTTGCTCATGTTGGAGGTTATTATTATTTGTTTCTATATCAGCTCAAATGGCCTTAGGTGTGGTTTTTGGCATATGCCCCTACACCCCCATGAATTTCAATTTACTCCATATTAGAACCAACTGGGGAGATTTTTAAAAAATTCCAATGTCTAGGCTTTTTATACCTACTAAATTGGAATTTCCATGGCCTGGGATGGAGTGGTGAGAGGAAATGGGAATATACATATATCTAACTCTTTAGGTAACTCCACCATTTGGCAAAGTTTAAAACTAGCTCCCTTTGTGGTCACAGTTCTATCAGTAATTAAAGGTAAATTATCTTTCTTCCAGAGAACAAGTATTGCCAAAGAAAGCAGGGTATCAGATCACTGTTGATGTACCTGGAGGAATTTTTTTCCATTTGTAGGTCTCAGCCTCAGAGAGCTGTACAAATAAAAACATTTTTTCATGCTGTTGGTCATTTGTTTGGTGATTTTGAGATGTAGGAGATTGGACATACTAATATAGAGCCTATACACTCACTCACCTACTTGAGAACATAGGTCTCTTCAGATAAATGTCTTATAGATTCTTCCACTTCCTGATTCTCCCATCTGGTCTCTCTTAAACTCTTCTCCAGAAATTCATGTGGCCATTTGAGATCCTTAGAACAAAAACTGCTTTACAGTAAGCCTCCCATATGCCTCACATCCGTTGGACTTAGAGAGTGACAGATCTTAGAAGACAGTGGAATGGAAGGGAATCGAGTTCTTTTCACCATTTTCCCAGAAATCATTTCCACTGCTGTATTTAATATCTAAAATTAATTGAAGGCATTTTACAAATACCAAATCAAGTATTTTGTTCAAAAGTATGCTATTAATACAAAAGTAAAAATGCAAATCACTGTTTGATGGAATTAAAATAACCAAGCTCAGTTTGGTGATAAACTTGATGATCTCCAAGCCAATGATATTCTGCATTGTGGAGGATTATATGGCTGTCTATAGCACACAATATTTATTCCATAAGATGTTTTCTTTGTTCGGTGATGTCACCTTATTGAAGTTTATGACATTTTTGCTTGGTCAGTTAATGGATGTACAGTGTCTGGGTAACCTATACAATTTTTTAGAATATATATTAATAATCACTTATAATTTTATGTCAATGGATAACTTTGAAACTCAAAAGGCTTTGCAAATTTAAAGCAATATATATCAGATGTTAATATTAGTATTTTTATGCTTGAAATTAATTCAATGGTGCAAAGAAACGTAACTAGGTAAGTTTAATTTATAGGTAAACGTTGAGTTACCAGAGTTTTGAATGGGAATGATCAAATTTGAACATATATCTAATTAGCAATGGCCAATTCCCTGGCATCACTAAATCTTAAAAAGTAATGTGGGTATTAGAATAATGTAGTGTAGTTGGTAAAGTTTCAACTTGAAATATATAATTGTGATTGCATTCCAAAAATAAATAAATGAAAAGAAGCCATGGAAAAAATAAATCCTATTAATATTTATTTCCCAAATTCAAATATTGCAACCAAACGAAAATCTGTTCAATGATTTTCTTCTCATTTTAAAAACCTTTAGAGTGGATTGTAAGATTGATTGTTAATCATTTAATTATTGCCTTTTACAAATATATTTTATAAAACTTATTTTAAATAAATATAAAAATTTATTAAATATATATCTTACATACCATTATATCTTACATTAGTTTAGGATTAATAGAAATCTTCAAGTCCTTGAATTAAGATAAAAATAGTTTAAAACTCTTAAAAATTTGGCTTTAGGACAAGAGTCTCAGTCTTTCACTTGATGAGTATATTATTTAAGTTAATCTATTTGTCTTGCATTCCTTCTTTAAGATAGTTTATGTGTTTTGAAAACTGATCAGCAGTAGCTAATTGTTTGAACTTAATTTAATTTTAACAGATCATTAATTTTTTAATTTTATTTTACACCTTATATCTAATTGATATTTATAATACATGATCTAGTTTTGAATTATAAATAAAAGGGCTCATTTTCATAATTTTTATTTGAATTAGCTCTAAGAATATTGATTTCATTCTCATATCTCATTGTGTATTGCTTATTAGAATATTGACTACCTCTAATGGCATGGCGTAGTGTATCAAATATTTTTAACACTTTTGGTATGCTATTAATTAATAAATGCAGGAAGCATATTAATATAGTGGCATATATATTCTGGGATCAGGTTTATTGGTGTATTATATACTATTTAAAATTTATGCTTCTGACAGAGAATATTAGGTTCCTGAGGCACCAATACAGGTTACTATTATATGTAGAATAGTAAAATTATTTTAGTGAATTTGGATATATAGGTTATGAAATTGGGAGAATGAATTTTTTAATGTATTTATTTTTGTTGAGAGAGAGAGACAGCATGAGCAGGAGAGGGGCAGAGAGAGAGGGAGAGAGACTCATGAATGTGGGGCTCAATCACATGAACGCTGAGATCATGACCTGAGCCCAAATCAAGAGTAGGACATTTAACTGAATGAGCCATCCAGATGCCCCGGGAAGAATGAAAATTTTCACCTCCAATTGTTTGGCAGCCAAAAGAGCTCATGCATGTAATGATGCTAAACTAGTGCAGCCCTTTGTAGTTGATTTAGGATTACACCAGTATTTACATAAATATATGCAAAGAAAATAAACTAATGACAGGATATATTTAGAATATTACTAAGGGTGATGAATGGATTTATGAAATAGTGTAGTCTTTATAATAATTATTTTATTTGATACGTTCACATATTATATAATAAAGTGCATTTATATGATTGTAACACCTATGGAGAATTATCAGAGAAGAATATAAGAGTAACTAGATTTGCATTTTAGAAACTTATCTTAATAAAAGTCGAAGGGAATAACGGGGGCCTGGGAATGCTCTAGAAAAGAACATCTATTCAGAAATTTTGCCTGCTTTCTAGGCAAAAAAAAAAAGAAGAAGATTAAGGATGTACAATAAGACAAGGACAGTTGGCTTAGTGAGAGAGATTTGAAATTTTATTTATTTTTAATAGCTACAGCCAACAACACTGGTGTTTGGAAGAATATAAGAGAGGAAAGATACCGCGATTGCCTAAGGTTTTCTATTAATTGGAAGTAGATTCAGCATGAAATGTGTTGAATTAAAATATCTATCAAATATATGGGGTTTAAAGTATTTACTATAATTTTAAGATTGTTTTATGTTTTGTATTCCAATAGCATAATTAAACCTACCTTCAGCTATTTATCCAGCTCAAGCAAAAGGATTATTTTATTATATTTAGATTCATTATTGAGTTCAGATGAAAGAGAAACAAAAGACTCTGCATGTACAGCAAAATAATGCCCCTAATTGTCAACATTTCCTGACCTTAAATGAAAACACAGTTCTGTATCTATTCTCTTGAAATTTCTCTAATGAAAAATTGTCCATACTTTGTATCACTGCCAAAGACCCTAGTTCAACAAAATATTTTTAACTGCCACCTAGGCCTGGTTATTATCTGCTAATCTCTTCTTAAATTAGGTATCAGAACCAATTCACTATCCTTTACATACTCTATTCTAGCTCAATTACTTGCTTGTCTCTTATCGTATTAACTTGAAAGCCACTTCCTATAATTCATTAACTAATATACTTGGGAAATGCTGCATTTTAAAATCTTGTCTTAGAGATTCACCTTACATAGCACTACATAGTAGCATGGGAAAGAATCTGTTGAGTGATTTTTTTTTTAATTTTCTTACTGTAAAAATTTTAACTTTCTACATCAATGCATTTTTATATATGCATACCCTTATATAACCAATACTGGACCAAGCTATAGAGAATTTCCTGAACTCTAGAAAGTTCCCTACTCCTCCTTCAGTTGGTGTTATTGCTCCCTCCCTTACACAAGGTTAGCCATCATTCAGACTTTTATTGTCTTAGATTGAGTTTGCTTGTTTTGAATTGCATATAAATAAAATCATGCTGCTTTGATTCTTCTATTTCTGGTTCTTTTTATTGTTACGTGTAGGAGATGGAGATTAATTTATACTGTGGCAATGAAATTTCCCATTCTAATGTGTAGTATGAACATTTGGGTTGGTTCAAATTTGGCTGTTAAACACTTTGCCGTGGACTTTTTTGTGATTTTGGCGGACTAGTTTGCATTAGTTTCTCTTATGCATATATCCAGGAGTACGATTGCTGAATCACAGATAAGGTTATAGGTAAGCTTAGGTTTGGTAAATTCTGCATTGGATTTATTATTAAAATTTTTTTTAATGTTTATTTTTGAGAGATAGAGAGAGACAAGGGTGTGAGTGGGGGAGGGGCAGAGAGAAAGGGAGGCACAGAATCTAAAGCAGAATCTGATACAGAGCTGTCAGCACAGAACCTGATAGGAGGTTCTAAGTCACGAACGTAAGGTCATGACCTGAGAGGATGTTGGATGCTTAACTAACTGAGCCACTCAGATGCCCCTGCATTGGATTTATAAATCAATTTGGAAAGAACAAAATTCTTACTGATACTGAGATTTCTTATGCATATTAATAGTGTATTTATTCTGTTGAGTTCTTCTATTTTTCTTCAGTGAACTTTGTAATCTTCCATTTAGAGGTCCTGCAGGTATTTTGTTAAATTTATTGTATTTGTTTTTTTTTTAATAATTTTTTTGTTTTTAATTTTTTTAATGTTTATATATTTTTGAAGGGGAGAGAGAGAGAGAGAGAGGGAGAGAGAGAGGCAGCTTGATCGGGGGAGGGGCAGAAAGAGAAGGAGACAGAATCTGAAGCAGGCTCCAGGTTCTGAACTGTCAGCACAGAGCCCAATATGGGGCTCAAACTCAGGAACTGCGAGATCTTGACCTGAGTTAAAGTTGGTTGCTTAACCCACTGAGAGACCCAGGTGCCCCTGATTGTCTTCCATTTCAAGGGTCAGACTGCAAATGAAAAGTAGACTTAGCACTATGAGGTCACTAAATAAGAATCCTCAATGGCCAATACCCAACCCATTGCAACGAGATATCCAGTGACCAATCATGTCACTGTGATTGGATTATATCCAGTGACCCTGCACAGGCAACCTCTTAATTTCTCATCAATAAAATTCCCATAGAAAATTCATTATCTATTATTTTTTTTTTTACATTATTCTTTATCCTCCATTGTCGTTTATCCTTTATGGTGGGTATTATCATTCATGTGGAGAGTTTGAATTAAAAAAAAAAAAAAAAGGGAAGTCTCACTTTATGAGCCTGATAGAACACGGCAGAGGCAACTGAAAATTGTCCATTAATGTAAGCATGAATGGGGATGTTGTCACTATAATACATACTATATTCTAAGTGTCTATATATTTTAGTTCTCTTTTTAGCATTATAATACATTGAGCTGTTTTGTTTAAGTGCATAAATGGGGCAGAAAGTTAACTTAATTTTCTTAAGCATGTAGCCAGTTAAATCAATAGAATTCATTGAGTATATTATTGATATGAAGTTATAATATCTATTTTATGCCAATTTCCCAACAATATAGACATTTGTGTCTGAACTTTAATGCTATTTTTATTAGTATGTTTTAAAATATATCTTGACAAGGGTGTCTGGGTGCCTCAGTCAGTTAAGCTTCTAATTCTGGATTTTGGCTCAGGTCATGACTTCATGGTTGTGAGATCGAGCCCCACATTGGGCATTGAGCTGATATGGAGCCTGCTTAGGATTCTCCCTCTCCTCTATTTCTGCTCCTCCTCTACTCACTCTCATTCAAGTTTTCTCTAAAAAAAAATACACAAATAAATAAATAAACACATAAAAATAAACAAAAGAAATATATTTTGATAATTGTAAGGAAAGCCTTTCCTCATTGAGTGCTTTTATTGATAACGATAAAATGAAATTTTCTAAACTCCAATAAATTTTTCAACAGACTTAAGTTACTGTGTCTATATGGTATTTCATTTGAAGGCCTTATTTACGTTGAGATGCATAGCTCTTTAAAAATCAGATAAAGTAAAAATTTAAAAAAAGAAGTTAAAAAAATAGATGAAGAATCTTACAGATTATGAGGTTTTTTCCAGAGAATATTATAGACAATACTGAATAGTATAATCTTGCTCTGATTTACTCGACTGATATGTTGTAATTAGTTCATCTCTGTGGTCTGAGAATTGGCCAATGTCTTCACTGTATCAGCTACTAAAGGCCTCTCTGGATTTATACCTGGGTGCTTTGGCATAAGCCCCCAGGGTGTTGGTTCTTCTCCCTGAATTTACTAATTGTCTATGGGAAATGAGGACCCTCTAAGATTTACGCACCACCTCCATTTTGGTCACCAGCTTTGATCCGTCTGCCTCTTATCTATGGAATCGCCTCACCATGCACTGCAGCAATCCCAAGGCCAACGCCAAGATTCTTCATTCTCAGATGACTTCAGATCCCTATCCCTCATGCCCCCTCTCCCCAAGTATATTATATAAGAACTTCTAGATCATGTCTATACTTTGTACAGGGCATGAGAAAACAATTGAGGACATTAATTTAAGTTTTTCTATCAGACCTTCTGCTCCAAGTAGGAAGTAGAACCAAAGTTTCTCTACTTTTCATAATTCCCCACCAGTAACCAGCAGGGGTGTTTGTACCTCTCCATGTTCTTCCCCTCAACCAAAATGAACATCCAGAAAGTAGACATGTTAAATCTCTGGAAAAGGACTTTTGTTTTCCCTTTCCAACTTTCTCCCCTCCACCAGGCCACCAGAAAAACATTTTATCCCCACTTCCTTTCTCATGGAAAGGACCTCTATGCCATACTCTTCTGCTTCCCTCGTGATATCTACCTTATGCTTGCCTTGGGCAATGATGGTCCAAGGCCTCCGAGGACTAAAACTTTTGCCAAAAAAAGAAATGCATTATAAATTACTTCAAAAATTAAATTACCATTATTCCTAAAAAATTGAAATCTCAGTACTTTTTAGAATTGGCGGGTTCAAAGTGATAAGGGAAATATAAAAAGAGCAATTTAAGGGGTACCTGGGTGGCTTGGTCCATTAAGCATCCAACCTTGGCTCAGGTCATGATCTCACAGCTCATGGGTTTGAGCCCCGCGTCAGGCTCTCTCTCTCTCTGTCTCTCTCTGTCTCTCTCTCTCTCTCTCTCTGTCTCTCTCAAAAATAAATAAATAATATATTTTTTAAAGGAACAATTTGAAGCAATTTTCACAACTTCACAGTCACTTATTTCATTCCTTTTACATGTCCACTTTGATTTCTATTTTATAATGTTTCCTTCTCATTATTTCTGTATTATCTTGAATTAATTATTCAGATTAGTGTATGAGAAAATATTGCAGGCCAAGAAAAGTGTAATTAAATGGTATTGTAAAATATGAGATTAAAGCCACTTCTCAAAATGACCAAGTTATTTCAGATATATGATTTTATTTATTGTGATTTATCAGGTGATATGTAGTTGGTCTGATTGATTGATTGATTGATACTAGGGTGTTAAGGTAATAGAGAAGGAAACAGTAAGTTAATATTTGTAGAACCTCAGTTAAAATACTTGTGGAAACTCAGTTGAATTTTTTTTACTCACATTCCAAAATACATTATAGATATTAAATGATAAATATAAATATTAAAGCAAATATAAACAGTTATATGATCTTGAGTAGAAAGTGGTTGCTAAGCAGAAGATAACAGATAAATTAAGATAAGAAATACATTACAGATATAAATAATATTGAAAATGCATTTTATATCAAATGAGGCATAATCAGCATAAAAGAAAATAATATATAATATATATTATAGACACACATATATATTATATATATATTATATATATAGTATTTATTTAAATCTTTAGCTTTTTTAGCATTTATTCATTTTTGAGAGACAGAGAGAGTCAGATTGTGAAGGGGTGGGGAAGGGCAGTGAGGGAGAGAGACTGAAGCAGGCTCCAGGCTCTGAACTATCAGCACAGAGCCCTATGTAGGGCTCGAACTCACTGACCATGAGATCATGACCTGAGCAGAAGTCAGATGCTCAACTGACTGAGGCACCCAGGCGTCGCTGTATTTATTTAAATCTTAAAAATTACCTTATATTCCCCAGTAGAAAAATCACTTAATTTTATGAACACAGAGATGCAAAAAAAAGCCAAATTAATACAAAAGATATAAAAAATTCACCAGTAATTATAGACAGTATGATGGCAGAAATAGTAAAATTCTCTCAAGACACTGAAAATATGAGAAATAAGATAATTTTAGGATACTAAGCTAAAGTACTAACGATTGCTTTAAAACAAAAAGAAACAAACAAACAAAAACAGTTGGACCTGGTCTGTATTGGATGCATTTACATACATAAAGACAAGAGTGTATTATAAAAGCGGCTACTTAGCTATTGTAGAAAAGACAAGGAAATTTATAAAGCCAAATATTGATAGTATCAATACAAATCTTCCTAAGAAGAGAATGATGTTCTGTATACCTGATATGTTTACATCTTTTATTATCTCAGGTTATGAAAATGTCAGAAACATTGCCAATAAAAGAGGGATCAAATCAGGTCCTATTAATTTGAATTCCTACTCAATTTGCAATCTGCATCAAATTAGGTTACACATATAGAATGTCTACATGGGGTCAAATGCCTTGTTGAGCTGGTGTCACTGTCTAGTATGTTCGATAGTTCTAGGTCTGGCAAATTATTAAATTGACATCCGTAGGTGGAATATCCTAGAGAGACTCCTTGGCACACTAGAATCCCATGTCTAATAAGTTCAATGACACTACTTGGATTGCTTCTCTGAGTCAGCAGCTAAGGGCTTAACCCAGTGTAGGGTTGATGTACCAAGATAAATGCACCCTTGGCGGAAGTGGTCAAGACAATCAATCACTTAATCACCTCTCCTGCTCTGCAGAGTGTTCTTAGAGTAGCCGAAAAGCATGCTCTTTCAGACATCCCACTAGACATGGTTACTAGGAAAAGTGTGGTGAAAGAGGCAGTCTCATCCGTGCCCTTGGGAGGAAAATTATTGGGAGAAAATTCTCCATAAGTGTCTTATATTCCTGGACATCTTGTGAAGAGGGATTGACAGAGTGAAACAGTACACAAGAGTCAGAGAGGAAAAGGATTGACAGAATGAAACAATACACGAGAGTCAGAGAGGAAAAGAGAGAGAAAGGTTTGGAGCCAAGATGGCTGCCAGAAAATTGTAGTTTACCAGTTGTTGCAAAGTGGCGGAAGGCAGATTCTCTAAAAGCAGACAGGTAATTAAAACACCAGATGTGGATGCATGTGGCTCCTCCTTACAAGACGTCTTTCTGTGTGCATTTTTGTTTTTTGTGCATTTCTTGATGTCTCAGCCCAGCTGGGTGTATATAGTTTACTTCATTCACCTAGTGTTTCTCACAGATGAAGTCACACATAAACATGCAAAATCTGTATTATGCTTGAATTGGCTGATATATTAATTGGTAAAAAAAAAATTGTTTTTCAAAATAAGGTTTCTAGCAAAAGAAGTGTTGAAATGTCATCAGACAAAAAGGATCAAGAAAAGAATGTTGATATACTTGTACAAAACCTTCACCATTGCTGAGAGGAGGGATATTCTGAGTGGATATTAAATCAAGGTGGATGCTTCTGGTAAGGTAAAACTGAGGGGATCTGAACTACTAAAAGCAGGAGCACATTCCAGAGCAATATTGTTCATAGAGCCTGAGATGGAGAAGTCAGCCGCACTTTAATAGTTAAACAACATTCATTTTGTACTTTTCTATTTAACTACCATGGTGAAGAGGAAGGTTAAGATGAATAAACTGCACCATTTTGTTTAAAATTTGGAAGGAAATTATATACAAGAGTTAATATTGCAATAAGTTAAAGGCATACGATATTCACTCAGAACTGTCATTTATTTTTTATTAAACAATATTTATAACACTAAGCCAAATTAAATTTCTCAATGATTAGCATGGATACAGAAATGTAATTTCTGCTGCTCGTTGTTTTTCAAGGTACACAAATAATCTCTGAGTTCATGTCTGTTTCAGATTTAAAGTAAATACCAAATTTCTGATAACTTTAATGTGTTAATTCAAGGATCTTAATTTGTCAGTTAATAATCATCTAACACACAAATTGATAAAACAGAAGCTACAAAACAGAAAAGAAAACTGAATGTGATACCGTGACTCATGATAATTTTGGCTATCTCTACCATCAACACTAATTTTAACCTAAAAAATCTATAGTTGACATCCTCTTAATTCAACAGTTAGTACCAGCCTTTTTTTTTTTATTATTATTATTTTTTTTTTATTTACTTAACAGTGTCCAGTTGTCCTCAAATAGTCTGTGAGATTAACTCCTGGTGTAAATCTGCTGAGATTAAATAATGTGAAGCCTGCTGTTTCAGTTAGGAATCACTTGCCGGGCGGGGGGATATTGGCACTGGTTTCGTGGTTGACACCTAGTACATTTCACTTCAGTTTCAATTTCGTTTGGATCTGCGTGAGTTTCAAACCGGGTAAAAAATCATTTCATTATGGCCCAGCAGGGACACAAAATAATTTCACTGTAGCCCAGCTGGTTTGAAAAATGCAGTGACTGGAAATCAGGTAAGTTTAACATGTGGGCAACTTTGGAAATCAAAGCTTCACACATTTCTGATTACATTTAAATTAGGATTCACAGTAAGGTCACAAGCTGTACTCAATTTTAATGATCATACTGTAATTCTGGAATGATCTCAAACTTATTGTCAGTAGTACTGGTTTGCCAGCGTTACTTTCCATCAGCCTTACCTGTTGGGAATTAGGGGGCGGCGTAGCTTTTCATGGTCCATATTCTTAAATCTTGAGCACGAAACATGGAAAGTACAATCCATTATTGGCCATGACTCACAAATTCTCCCTCAGTATATGTTCATGGCCCGATGTCTTCACCCTAAACTTAACAAAATGTTAATAGCTATGAGATTTTGATTATTTTTCTTGTTTTACAAGTTTGTGATTAGGCCCACAGCCCTTGAAACAAATATCTTTGTCTTCCCTCTCTTCTTTTTTTCCCTCTACTGCTTTCCAAATCATATGAAAATTACGATGATAAAATTAAACACACATTTAACATAAATTCACAATTAATACACACTTTTATACACTATTAAGTCCCCACTGTATTTAAAGGACTAAACAAACTGATGTTAATTTAATTTGACCTACCTTTCCTCTTTTGGGAAGTAAGAGATAAACATATTAATTTCATGGATCCTGTAACAGGCATAATTGCTAGCTAGATTTACATTTCCCAAAAGCATTGAAAATTAAGATGGTGGTGGGAGAATCTAGGACTATCATTTTTATTCACTTTGTTTTTCTAAATTTATACTAACTCATTAAAAGAGCTAAACCAAGCATTGTCTTTAAACCAATTATTTTAAACTCATTTTATAATGTATTTTACACACAAACCATAATTGAAGAAAGCAATTTTCTACTTAAGAAAGGCAAAATATGTCCCCTGTTATCTAACTATAATAAAGGTCACAATCTATTTGTTTTTAGCCCATTCATATCACCAAGCTGCCTTAGACTATTTTCCAGGTCTTTATCTATCTGTCTCACACTTCATAATCTCCAAACTCTTAAATTTTAATTGTTACGTGGATTATTCTGCAAAACTACCAAATTTTAAGCTAGTCTATTTTGTCAAATCCAAGTCTTAACTTTTTAAGAGTCAATATTCTCTGTAAAATTCTCAACTGCTTTTTACCCTTACTGTGAATCAAAATCTCGCTTGTTAATATTTCCTTGTCTCTTCCTGCTTCAACATTAATTCAAGACATATCCATTCAGGGCCTACTGGGTTTCAAGCACAGTTATTAAGTGTTGGACAAACAGATGAATATTATAAGTCCCTGTCCTCAAGAACGTAACATCTGGGTGGGGACAGAGTGGGAATCATGTGTCATATGGTGTCATATGGAAGGCAATTTTAGCACTGAGTTGAAAGAAGACTGTCACCTTCAGGAGCGACTTTCTTATCTGCAGAAATGAACTGCATTTTACACTGGAATCTCTGAGTGACCAGTCCCTTCCTAATTAACTCATTCAGGTCCTTGCTCTTTCCAAGAAAATGTCAGCACTTTAAAATTTGACATTTTCAAGGAACCAGAGCATTTTGACATCATATCAAATTTATGTTAATTAAAATTAGTACCCAAAATGTCACAAAGATAAGTGGGAAAGAAGTATCTACTTTTTTCCCTCAGTTGCAACAAATGGTTTAATAAAAAAAACTAAATAACTGTGGATAAGAGATTGTCAGTCACTGTCTTTCATTTCCTTAAGGATAGGAATGGAGGAGGCTAGGGCTGCTAGGATATCTTTAATGGATCAGCATAAATTAAAAATAAATTTTGAACTATAATATGCAATTGCTACTTTTGACTTTTACCTGGAAAGAACGTACTAAATCACAAAAGAAACACATAAACAAACAAAAAGGCTATATCTCAAAGTCAGCCTGAATATTGGAAGAAAAAGATTAGAAGGTCACAATGTCAAAATGATCAGCTGTTTTATAAATTGGATGCATTTATTTGAATGACAAACCCATTATATTTTTCTTATTTCACTTCAGACATGTGAAAATATATTCAAAACCCACCAACAAATGGCATATTAGGATTGAGGAACTCTTATTTAGACCATGAAATAAACTATGTCAGCAATGGAGGTGGGAAAATAAGGGATGAGGATTTTGAAAACTACCCATCCATAGGGCTGTGGTTAATTGAGTCATTGTTGTTTTCATGCAAGAACGTTTCATTTTATGTTCCTTTCACATACATCTGCCCTTATAAGGTTTGGAAATACGTACACACATGCAAAGACACATACACATACACACATATGGCACTGTTTTGGAATAACTAGATCATAATCTCAGCAGAAACCAAACCTGTCTGGCATTACATTTTAGTGTAAACTATATTATCTCTGTCAGAGTATGATTACTATCCACACTTTATATCTTCTTTTTTTTTAATAATTTATTTTCAAGTTCACACTTTATATCTTATTGAATTAACCTAATGTTTCTCATTTTTTCTCACTGACTCACATATATTCATTTATTCATCCTTCAAAATATGTCAAAATAATTTTCAAGATTGCCTTGCTTTGAGATAGGGAAATTTCTTCATCTTTCAGAAACTGATACTAAGAAAAAATAAAAGGGGACTGTAATAACTCTTGCGAAGAAATCTAATATGATAAACTTACATGAATAAACAAAGGAGATATAACAACATCTATGAGTTATTCATAACTGGATTTGCAGTCAGCATGATAGGTGGAAAGAGGAAAGTTCATTAGTAAGAAATAAGGGTCTTATGTCATGCCATTATTTGCAAAATATCCCATAATTTAACATAGTGAAACATCATAGGATGGCCATGCAGATTGACTGACAAAGTGCTATTTCACAGATATGTCACTTGACACTGATAGAACCTGTACCTTAAAGAGATGCATTGGTGTAAGATAATGAAATGAACTAAAAATGAGGCTTCTAGACAGGCCAAGCCAATGAAATACCCTGACAATGTCTTTCATAATGTAAAAAGCGCGTGGAATTATCTAATTGTGTATTTCATAAATTACAGAGCACACATTACTGAATGTAGCCTTGTTAGAAGACCAGAGCTATTCCTGCCACATGTACATCTACTGGACAAGGCAGAACACTCAGTATAAAGTTCATAATCTCTTGATTTCAAAATAAAATAAAACCTGAATAGGATTCAGGTCTGTATAATCTAGCACAGATACTAACTCTTTATGGAACTTAACCACTTTGTGTTCCCTTCTGCCATTCTCTCTTCTATTACTGTTCCTTTTTCTTTCTTTCTTTCTTTCTTTCTTTCTTTCTTTCTTTCTTTCTTTCTTTCTTTTTCTTCTCTCTCATGAGGGATCATCCTCTTTCTATTCCACTGTCTCCTCTGGATCCACAATCTCACCCATTAGACCCTGACTAACTTTGGGAATGGTAGTCCCCTAGTGAAGGATTGACATTGATATTTTATTGGTACACTGGTGTATTACATGGACTATCATGATGGGTGTTGACTATGAAATGATAGTGATATTTGAGAATGTGAACAAAAGTCTAGATTCCCATCATCAACCATTATAACTTAAGGCAGTTTTTGTTTGATTTACAAAGCTATTTCTACATAGGCAATTTTCATCAGAAACATAACTGTAATGCAAAAACATTTGTCGTTACTCAATCACCGGCTCTGTTTAAAATCAAACAAACGGCAGTCTCTTGTTACCAGGTAGCTTATTCAATTCAGAATAGGTGTGAGTACAAAATGACATACTCAGTCCTCTGCCTAGAAGACATATTTATAGAAATGACACGTTTCAAAATCAGTGTGAATATCAAGAATAACAATTAAAAACTTACAAAAAATTAAGAATAGAGTTTTTCATAGTATGAGTATTACCCCTAAATGATTCCATTAGAATTCCCTGAGGTGCTTTTTCACATAAACAGATCCCTGAGTCCCATTATACACTACAGAATAATAGTAACTGGAGGAGAGGCCAGGCCTGTAAACCTGCATTTATAATGGTCTTTCCAGATGCTTCCCATGTACTCTAAACTGAGGATAACTGTATTACAGGAAGACTGTGGCTTCCTTTGCAACCTAGGGTTAATCAACAGTCAGCAGGCTTGCGAAGTTCTAAAATGTTCATGATAACACCAGTGTCAGACCCTGATGGTTCATGGGTCAAGGTCCTCATTGGCTACAAGGTACTCATAGGACTGAGCTTGCAAGTTTAGGGTATCATTGCCTATGTTATAAATGTTGATAGGTTTCAGCAGGAGAGCAAAAGTTTTTGAAGCATTTATCTAATATTATATAAAAAGTCCTATTTGTTTTCCTTGACATTTTCTGTTTTAGTAGAAATTACAGGAGTTTCTCTCTTGAAAACATTCATAGTATGATCTAATTAGGCTTATTAATGACTAATGCATTAAATGCCTTAGTAACACTTGCTGAAATAGTTGTGGGAATTCAGAAATTATGTTTCAAATCTTCAAAAAATATACATTACATTTAGATGAGTTTCACATCTTCATTCAACTAAACAAAAGTATATATTTTCACAATAAACAAATTTCCAGAAAATTTCCACACCATGAAAAATACATGGGTAAACACAGGAATTTAGATTTCAATTTTGAAAGAAAAAATCGATTTTTATCCAAGTCATTTTGCTCTTGAAGTATTACCTAGACTTGTCTTTCTCCTATTAAATTCAAAACCTGTGCAGGCTAGGTTTATCAGTTATCCAGGCCAGCTTTTTGCCTTTTGTGATTTTCTCACTGCTCATGTTACAATTTATATCTCTTCTGCGGGTGGCACCTGGGCAATCTTTTTTTTTTAATGTTTATTTATTTATTTTGAGAGAGAGAAAGAGGGAGCATGAGTGGGGGAAGAAGAGAGGGAGAGAGAGAGAATCCCAAGCAGACCCAATCAGGGATTGATCTCAAAACTGGGAGATCCTACGGCGCCTGGGTGGCTCAGTCGGTTAAGTGTCCAATGACTTTGGCTCAGGTCATGATCTGTGGTTCGTGAGTTCGAACCCCTCATCAGGCTCTGTGCTGACAGCTCAGAGCCTGGAGCCTGCTTCAGATTCTGTGTCTCCCTCTCTCTGCCCCTCCCCCACTCACACACTGTGGATCTCTCTCTCAAAAATAAATAAACATTACAAAAAATTAGAACAACAACAACAATCTGGGAGGTCGTGACCTGAGCTGAAATCAAAAGTGGGATGCTTAACTGACTGAGTGGGATGCTTACCCAGACGGAGCCACCCAGGCACCCAGATACTTGTGCAATTTTAATGCAGTTCAGGCAATTCCTCTCAGCTGTGTCTCCAGGGCCTCTTCCAAATCTCTAAATTTGATTGGATTCCATGGTTTCTTTCCCATTTCCTCAATACTCTGTTTTTCACCCATCCTGACTAATTATTTTCATTGATTTCTCATGTAATGATTTGCCAAGTTTTCCAATCTTGTGATGTTTCATTTTCTTAAAATGCATAGTATCTCTTATTGCTCTTCCTCTACCAAGAGTCACGGGTCAATCCCCGTCCTTGCAGCCGACCAAAGAAAGATCCACTCCGGAGCACAAATAGCCTGTAATGGAGATTTGCTTTAGAGATAAAATAGAAGACAAGTGGACAGAAGATATTAAAAACTTTGTGGGTTTTTTTTTAAGTTTTATTTATATATTTTGAGGGAGAGCGAGCGCACCCCCATGCCGATGAGCAGGGGAGGGGAAGAATCCCGATCCCAAGCAGGCTTCATCCTGTCATCATATAGCCCAAATCAGGGCTGATACCACAAACCATAAGATCATGACCTGAGTTGAAATCAAGAGTTGATACTCAACCAGCTGAACTACCCAAGTGCCCTTGTGGGTTATTTATTTTTTCTGGAAATATGCTACTCTTCCTTGCAAGACTTGTTAAAACATAAATATTTGTGAAAACTTTTTTTTTTTCTCTAGCAACAGATCGGTGCTAACTAAACATGTTTTATTTTGTCACGCAAATTTGGCTGTACTTTCCACTTCTTGACAAACCCGTTGGGCTATCAAGAAATGAGCACCCAACTCTTCCCACTCTTGCACAGCTGAATAGCTTGGCAGTGAAATGAAGACATTTATTGCATTTTGCAGTCCAGTGAACTCAGTAACTGCTTAAAAAACAAAAACAAAATCTTGGGAAAAAACGATTCTATTCTTCTATCAAGATACAGAATTTACACAATAGGGATACTCCTAAGGTACTGTCACCAGCTTGTGGAGTTAAAATTCTATGAGAATATTTATATTCAGCTAGTTTGCAAAATAAATGAAACTTCTAATAAAAGCATCATGTTAATATTCTGCCAGTCTATAAGCAAGATTTCAGTGGAATTGCTTTATCTAGTGCGTAGACTTTATACATGACTAGTATGTTTTGAATAAAAGACAAAGAATCATGACTAATATAAAAATGCATATTCAATATAAAATATGTTCTTAAGTGCATTATGGACTACTAGTCCCAAACTCCTCAGCCAATAAACATTGATTAAATGCCTCCTATGAAAGGTAGATTGCTAGGTACTGGTTGGTGTTGACCTTATGAAGCTCAAATTTTGTGTGGACAAAGAAAGATAAATTAAAAACCACTGTACGGCATGCTAAATGTATTGAAAATGGACTGTCCATGGCAACATGTAAGCAGAGAAGACATTTGTTTAAGTGTGTTTGGATCTGGACAGTAGGAAATAACTATCCCTGACTCAGCAAAATTGAGCCATGATTTAAAGAGTCAACAAGTTGTAAGGAGAAGAGATGGTTTTTAAGAAGATTCTATAGTTGATAAACTGTCAAGGAGTCACGTAGGTTTTGATACACAGGAAACAGAAAGTTGTGTTTTGCAGCTGACACATAGAGTGTTAAAAGGATTTCCTGGTGGAAAGTAAAGGTGGGTAAGCCATTTGGAACTAGATTTATAAAGACTCTTTGTGATATATAAAAGTTTGAACTTAGGTCAAGAAAGATTATAAAATATATTGTTAATTAATTAATAACATTTTTGTTTCAGGAAGCAATTCTTAAGCAATGGGGAAGAGCATATCAAAGGGATGACGATCCTAGAGCAAAAGAAGATTGCTAAGATGCTTTTGTAACAACACAAGCAGATTATTATTTTTTAAATTCTTATTTATTTGTGAAAGAGAAGGAGCGTGAGTGGGGGGGGTGCAGAGAGAGAGACACACACAGAATCCAAAGCAGGCTCTAGGCTCTGAGCAGTCAGCACAGAGTCCTACGTGGGGCCGAACTGATGAACTGAATTCATGCACCTTGAGATCATGACCTGAGCTGAAGTCAGACGCTTAATTGACTGAGCCACCCAGGTGCCCAGCAAGCAAATTATTTTTTAAAGGGAATTAAAAGAGTAGCAAAAAGAGGGAGGCAGAACTGAAACATAATTTAAAACAATATATTGCTTCATATTCTACCAATCAATGATGACTCGAATGGATGAAAAATAAAAATATAAGCAATGAATAAAACACTTTAATTTTTAGAGAAGTTGAGGAATGTTCTATATGCCAGAATAATGGAGAATAAAGGTATTGGTGATGCGTTGCCTGCGTGTTTGGGTAGCAACCATTCCACTCCTTCCTATAAATCCATGTTCGTATCATAAAGCGGTAGAGTCTGTCTCCTTTCACTCTGAATAGTCTGATTTTGTAATTTATGTTGGCCTCTACAAGAATTATATTTAAGTTTTTCAGAATTTAAGTTAAAAATGTACAAACTGAAGATAATAAATATATAATAAACAGATGAGTCCTGACTTTGGATTTCATCTAATGTAATAACTCTTTTCATTTCTTGAGGTTAGTTGTTTTTTCATCATTGATTTCCTTGTTGTAACCTAGACTAAATAAATTAACACTTAGTGCTCAAATTTGACTGGATTCCCTTTCTGGAAGGATTAAAAAATATTTCTCCATTTATAATTAATATCAGCACATCCCTATGTCCTTTCTACATAAATTATTTGTACCTCTAGCACGTGGTTTGACATTATTGCCTTGGGTTATAATTTATTATTAATCTTTGTAACTATTCTGTATATTACATGATCTGTTAAGTCTAGGATGAAGGTTGCTACAGATTTAGTACATTTCTTTGCATATAGAATTGAAATAAGTACTTACAAATGGGGAAACTATATTAGTCATTTATTACATTTAAAAGGAAATGATGCAAATAAAATTATACAACTTTTAAGTCTATTTTCAAAAAATAGATAAGAACAGAAGAGTATTCAGGAAAGAATAATTTTGTTACATCACAAAAACTAAATCTGCAAATATAAATCTTGGAAAATGATTAAAAGTAGAAACTTGGAAAAAATAAGATACTTCTTTTGCTTCCAAATGAAGTACTTGTTAACTTTTTAATATATAAGATTTAAAAAATTGTTAAAATATATATATTTTTAATATATGAATGTAATGAAACTTTCAGTGTAAGGTAACTTTTCTTGAAGTTGGTGAATCTTAACTGAAAATAAAGTAGTTATAAAAGGAAGGGGAAACAAAGAAGGATATTGAATCTCTGGAGGGAGACTTCTCTTCTTAAATCCATTTAAGATATCAGATGAATATTCATAATCAATATTTGGCCAAAATTAAGAATAGGCCTTATTAAAACAATTGGAAACTAGAAAATTTTATATTGTTAAGAAGAACTTCTATTGTACCTAATTTATTTTTATCAACTTTATTGATAAACTGCACCCATTTAATCTACACAGTGTAAGTGTTTATGAATGCTTAAACTCAAGCATCCACAAAAAGCCATAAAGTTAGATAACATTTCCACTCATAACAAAATTTCATCATGCCTATTTGGGGAAACTCTTCCCTATCTCAGCCTCAGAATCTACTTTCTATAGAAGCTATTTTGCGTTCTTCAACATTCCATGAAATGAAACAAAACAGTCCCTCAACATAATGCTTTTGGAGATCATACATATTATTGTGTGTATTAGTGCTTCATTAAATTTTTTCTTCCTGAATAGTATTCCATTATAGAGCTATTCAACATTTGCTTTATCCATTCGTCTGTTTACAGATATTTGTGTTGTTTCCAGTTTGAAGGCATTTGTGGATAAAGCTCTGTAAATATACATCTATAAAACTTTGTGTGAACATATTCCTTTTTCTCTTTAGGGCAAATACCTATTGATGCACGGTCAATGATAGAAGACACTGTCAACTTATCTAACAAAATAATTGTAATGTTGTAGTTTTCTCACCGGCAGCATATTAGTGATTCAGTGGCTTCACATCCTTATTATCTGCAGTGTCATAGTTAGCTCAGGTCACTGTAACAGATTACCATAGAGTTAAACAACAAACATTTATTGCTCACAGTTCTGGAGCCTGAGAAATCCAAGATCAAGGCACTGGCAGACTGCATGTCAGATGAGGACCTTCTTCCTGGTTTGCACACAGCTTCTTCTCATGTGCTCACATGGTGAAGAGCAAAGAAAGGAAGCAAATTCTTTTTTATCTGTTCTTTCAAGGGCACCAATCTCATCATGAGAGCTTTACCCTCATGACCTAACTACCTTCCAAAGGCCCCGTCTCCAAATACCGTAACAGTGGAATTAGAGTTTCAACATATAAATTTGGTGGTGGTGGAGGGGGGGGGGACCCAAACATTTGGCCCATAGTATGTGGTTAACAAAATTCTGAGATTTCCCTCAAGATTCCCACTCACTGTGTGAAACCCCTACATAATCCCTTGGGCTGTGAACATGGTTTATTTCACTCCAGTGATTAGGTTATATTAAATGGTATAGTTGACTCTAAAGAAGATGACTTATATTGACTGGGCATCATCTAATCAGGTGAACTAATAAATGTGAGAGGGAATTGATCCAAGGGAGATTCTTCATTGTTGGATTGGAAGATGAAGTGGCAAGAAACGTGGGCGGCTTACAGGACTTGAGAGCAATCCCAGCGTATAGGCACCATGGAAATGGGAGACCTCAGAGATGAATTCTGCTGCAGCATGTGAGCTTAGAAAAGGACCCTGAGTTCTACATGAGGACAGACACCCCTTAAGTAGGAAAAGAGCACCAAGCTAATCCTTACTCAAAATTCGGACCCATGCAAACTGAGAGTAAGTGTCTGTTGTTTTATTTTACAGCAACAGAAAACTAACACAAGATTTGATATACTCAGCTTTTCAAGTTTAATCAGAACATGTATAGGGTAGTGGTATATCGCTGTAAGTTTTATTTGAATTTCCCCAAAAATTAATGACATTGAGCATTTTTCATGTTCATATAGATTATTCTTATCTTCTTTTGTGAAATGCTTCCACACATTTCTGGGCATTTTATTGGGTTGCTTGCATTCTCTTCATTGAGTTGTAAGAGTTCTTATGTAGTATGTCTGGCAAGTCCCTATTCCAATGTAGGCATTGAAAATCTAAAATCTCTTTGTCTTCACTGATTTCTATAATATAGAATAGATTATTGTAGCTTTGAATTATGACTTCAAATCCAGCAGTGTAAACCATTATTCTGCTTTTTTTAACAATTGGCTATTCTAAGTTATTTTCCTTGTTGTAACAGTTTAGAAATACCTTCTCAGTTTCGACTAAATAGAATTTGGGATTTTTATTATAAATATTTTGAATGTATAGACAAATTTAGGAAAAAGTGGCATCTAACCGTCTGAATCTCCCAATCCATGAACAAATTAATTTTGGTCCTTTTCAATTTTGTCAGCAATGATTTGTAGTTTTCAGTGTTCAGTGTACTTTAACATAAACAAAATTTAGCTTTTTTTTAAAAGTTATTTTGAAAGAGACAGAGACAGCACAAATGAGGGAAGGGCAGAAAGAGAGGGAGATTCAGAATCCCAAGCAGTCTTTCTACCATCAGCACAGAGCCCGATGCAGGGCTCAAACCCACAAAACTGAGCTCATGACTTGCACTAAAATCCAAGAGTTGGATGCTCCACAGATTGACCCATCCAGGTATCCCTCTTTAACCTTCGTTTAAGTTACCTCTAAGTATTTCATATTTTATATCCCATTGTTAATAACCATTTATCTTCCATTTTCCAAATGCCTGTTGCTTTTCATAGAAAAGTATTTGATATATTAATGCTACACCCTTCAATATTACTGTGATCACTTTTTGATGTATCCACTTTATTTTTTTTTTAATTTTTTTTTAACGTTTATTTATTTTTGGGACAGAGAGAGACAGAGCATGAACGGGGGAGGGTCAGAGAGAGAGGGAGACACAGAATCTGAAACAGGCTGCAGGCTCTGAGCCGTCAGCCCAGAGCCCGACGCGGGGCTCGAACTCACGGACTGTGAGATCGTGACCTGAGCTGAAGTTGGACGCTTAACCGACTGAGCCACCTAGGCGCCCCGATGTATCCACTTTATAAAGTTGAACTACAGCATTTTCTTTCTAGTTTGTTTCTGGCCAGGATAAATGAGAAGGGATATTCTTTTGTGGAAGTTGAAAGATCGAAGAAGCCAAGAAGAGGTCATTTTGTATCACACATTCACCTTCGTGCAGTTTTACAGTCACATGCTAACCTAGGTGCAGCTGTGAAAGGAGTTTGCAGATATGAATAAAAGCTCTAATCCGTTTACTTTACATTAAATAAAAGAGAGTTTCTTATGGGTTGGCTTGAATTAATAAGTTGGAAGGACTTTGAAAGAAGTCTTAGGCCTTCCCTGAGGGACAAACACCAAAATAGCAACTGGCTGTTTTCTGGATCTTCCCATCCTGCCTGTGAAAAATAAGTTCAGCTCATGCCTATGGGGTTTCAGCCTGCTCCTGGTTTCCTTTTCCTTAATGAAAACCCTAGGCACTTCTAACTTGTTCAGCCAGCCGCCATATTCTTTTTAATGAAAACCTCCATTTATACACACTTACATACGTATATACATAAAGATACAGATAAATAATCAACACCTTGTAAAGTTAATTGAGGTAAAACAATTTAAGATGCAATACCAATCTGCTATGTACCCAGAATGTTAATGCAAAAAAAAAAAAAGGCATAATAGTGTTGATATTGGTTTCTGACTTCTAACAGAATTTGCAATGCTCTTTGAGAAGCATAATTGTTTGATAGTCATATTTGGAAGCCAGAATATGCAAGTAATTCTGTTATATAAAGAAAAGCGTCACGTTAGAGTCTGATACTTCCATGCCTGTCTCTTCACATATATGAGGCAGTTCAATTATTGTAGTACTTTCCCCTGGTCTTTAACGTAAACTTGCTGTGATGTGGGTTGGATTTTATTACAGTTTATGCAGGAAATGTCTAATTATAAAAGTGAGGAATAAATGGTGTTAACATTTTATAGGATTGTAAACAAAGCCTCGAACGGTAGCCAAAGGCTATGGTAGGGCTTTCCTTGTGTTCTCAAGAAATATCTGTCCCACAGAGGCACAGTATACCCTTCACCTGCCAAGGATCCCCTTATTTCAGGGGCAGCTCATTAAATTCCATTTCTGAGATAGGGTGGAGAAAAAAATGCTTTTGTATATAAAGCTTTTGGACTTTTGCTGTTTAATATCCCACATTTTTAATTTTGCAGACAACCTGGTCTAATGGCTATCTGATGGTTCTAATTCAAGCATTAAACTCCCATGGACGAGACAATGAAATGACTTATTTTATGTCTAGAAGTTAACAAATGTTAATTATGAAAGTAACACATTTTTACTTAAAAATGTTTTAAGGTTAGTTCCTCTATATGTTTAGGATTTAAACCATATGCTTCTTTAAAATTTTTTGAAATATTACATCTATGAGATTTAATAGCTTTATTTTCCAACATTTTCTGTAATGTTATATCTAACAGCTCAGGGTAACTTGAACTGACACTGCTTTCAACTATACTTTGCATTGAAAAATAATCCATTTGGAAGAAAAAAATATATCAGCTCTTAAATTCAATGGTTTCTTAAATCTTGGAGGCTCATTTTTCTTCTTCTCTCAGGGATTTGGTGGGGTAGATTTCTATGGAAACAGTGAGGAGATGTTCTTCTCATCAGATCAGTTTCAGCTTTGATCTATCATTAACAAAATGTTATTGTGCACAGATAGCCAATGAGAAGGAACAAAATGGTAATAATTCCCTTTAGTACAAAATGCGTTTCAAAAGAACTGTGCTCAAAAGGCCATTTTCATCCTAAGGTCATGTCCATAAAATACACATCTAGACAATTTCACCTTAAACATACTGAGAGTGTCTCAGCACTTTTATTTCTAGTCAAGATGCTCTAAAGCAGAATGTGTCTAGGGCCAATTGAACAAACGAATTGGTTTGACTTATCTAACTTCCTAAGGAAACTTCTAGTCTATATTCAATATCATCCTAAAACTGTGCTCTGTTCATATGAAGCTTGAAAATCCCAGATAAGTCCTTTCGAAACCTTTGGATAATCGCTGCCCCTTTTGTAACATCTGTTTTCTACCTTTCGTGGTTCCAGTCCCCTTGTATGAATTGTTCATGATTTTGACTCCCTTAGTGTCAGTAAACATTATAATTGGCTCTTAGAGTTCAGTGATCGAAAGTCAAATTTTCATAATGGATATTGATGCCATAAAACAAAGCCATAAATAGTCTCGATAATCTACAGCTTCCACAATGTCATTGCTCTAACAACATAGCAGTTTAAAATATTTTGACATGAAATCAGGATTATTGAATAATTATCCCTCTCCACAACATCAGCATCATGTTTTGGTCTTATTAACATTTGTAATGAAGTATTTATTCATGGCCAGAGACTCAAATAGGCATCTGTTTGATCTCAAGAACCATGACCTATTACCATAATTCCAACTGCCTCTAAACATTTCAGAGTTTTTACCTATTTTATCTATCAGAACACAGTTACAGAGCATTCAATTTTTGTGCCTAAGATTATGCATCTATCTAGTCAGGACCCAAGAGCAGAACCACATCTCCGATTTTGAAAGCTCAGGATTTTAATTCCTATGAGATTTTCAAGTACCCGCCTCATGTATCTAGACACAGAATACTGACTTTCATTTTTCCTCTACTCTAGAATCCTTTTGAATTTTCCTTTTATTGTCCCTTTTTATTATTAAAAAAAAAACACATACATTGCATTATTCTATTCTGGAGTACATCCCTAAATACCCGTTGTAGAGATTGCTGGCAATTCTCACCATCTTCTCCCCCCACCCCACTTTTTTAGTGAGAACTTCCACAATATTTAACTCAACAAATGTCCACTTAAAATGAAGACTGAATTTCCATGTTTCTCTTGCTGATAATTGTAGTCATGTAATTAAGTTCAGAGTAAAGATATCAAAGTGATATATGTGACTTCCAGGAAGTATTTTATTAAATATTTATTTTATGTATTTTGAGAGCACATTGGGGAGGGGCAGAGACAGAGGGAGACAGAGTATCCCAAGCAGATTCCTTGCCATCAGCTTAGAACCCAGTGTGGGGCTTGAACTCACAAATCATGAAATCTTGACCTGAGCCAATACCAAGAGTTGGGATGCTTAACCAACTTAGCCACCCAGGTGCCCTTCTAGGAATCTTCTTTATAAGGGAGCTACTGTGCCCTTATTTTGCCCTTCCTAATTTCTCTCGGATGCAGATGTGATGTAGGAGCTTAAGTCTACAGAAATTTTTGGATCAGGTAGTAACATCTGTGAGAGCAGGATAACAACATGATACAAAGAGGTGGAATCTCTGGGTTTGGTGTTTTTGCTCTATAATTGCTGCGCTGTTGACCATCATACTTCACTGATGTGGGTTGGATGTAAACTTCCATCTTGCTTTTAAATACAAATGTGTCTTTATTTTTGTTTTTTGGTCAGATAGCTTGGGCAATGTAGTCAGTCCCCTATTTGTGGAGAGTGGGGACTGACCGACTACTATGACTGTCTTGCTACTTGGGGAATAAAAAGACTAAAGCTTTGAACTATTTGAGTTTTTAGCCAGCATTTAAAGTTCTGAAAACCATTATGGCATCTGGAAGGATTTGACTGAAAAAGGAATGCATAAGTGAGGAAGAGAATGCTGAAATTTTAGTTTACTTTTTTACGTAGAAGAAATATTTTGTATTTTGATAGCTTACATACATATAAAATATGTGCTTATAATAAACAGATTCTGTAAAATACAAAATGATAGCACCTAATCATGTTTTCTATATATATGTTGTCTATACACACACACACACACACACACACACACACACACACACACAAACTTGGTATATATATCCACTTTATAATTTTAAATATATAATTTAAAATATATGCTTATATATACATATGTATACATTTAAATATATATAATTTTAAATATATAATTTACAGTTATATATGCATGTGTATAGATTAAATATATATTATATATATATATATTTAATTTAAATTAAATGTTTAAATATTTAAGTAGATGTGTATGTATGTATTGTGTTCCCTTCATGATATTCTGTTATATGACATGTGGATGAACAAAAGTGTACAATTCATTGTTGGACATAGAATTTCTCTCTTTATTTAAAGATTTTCAGCACAGGGGCGCCTGGGGGGCTCAGTCAGTTAAACGTCGGACTTCAGCTCAGGTCTCTATCTCGCTGTTCCCGAGTTCGATCCTGTGCTGACAGCTCAGAGCCTGGAGCCTGCTTTGGATTCTGTGTCTTCATCTCTCTCTGCCCCTCCCCTGTTGGTGCTCTGTCTCTCTCTCTCTCTCAAAAATAAACAAACATTAAAAAAAATTAAATAAAAATTTTTAGTAAAATTGTCATCTGGAAATTATCACTGTGAAATTTTTCAATCATGTGTATGTATTAATCTGAAGTTCTGTCTACTGACCACTTTTGGCTAACAGTGTTTGAAAAATAATGTAAGTGATAGGATCCCATTTTCATGGAGTCTTAGCTAACATGTTCAAGCGTTTCTTAAGGAGTTACAGGCATTACCTAATTTAACCCTCAGGTTGGTTATGTGAGAGGATTTTTAGCTTTCCCATTGTATAGTCAAAGAAGCTGAGGAACAGAGAGATTGACTAATTAACCTAAAGTCACAGTGATAATGAATAGTAAAGCCACTAAAAAATTAGGATTTTGAAAACTTTGGAAGGTACCTGGAGGTCACTTGAAGATAGCATTTAATATATTCCCTAAACCTCATGACTACTTTCTTTTAAATAATTAAATGCTATGGTCTTTAGGTTTATAGATTTTTGTCTTAACCTTTGGCAAAGTCTCATTTTAACGTACAAAATAGGAAAAATCAAACCAGGTACAAGTATTAGGTGTTTTGTAGTTGGTTGACTAAATATACCTAGAATGGTTACTTTTTTTAAAAGGAAAAGTAATATGATTCTGGGTTCTATAATTGATACTCTGCTGAATGAGAATTTTATCAATTATGAAAATATTAGGGCTGCTCATAAATATTTTTGTCTTAACTCTTTTCTTAAAATTTGTATTGTTTATTAAATGTTTAATGTTTATTTTTGAGATAGAGAGAGAGAGAGAGAGGAAGAGAGCATGAGCAGGGGAGAGTCAGAGAGAGAGGGAGACACTGAATCTGAAGTAGGCTCCAGGCTCTGAGCTGTCAGCACAAAGCCCAATGCGGGGCTCGAACTTGTGAACTCTGAGATCATGACCTGAGCTGAAGCCAGACGCTTAACTGACTAAGCCATCCAGGCACTCCATTATCTTTTTTTCATTCTTTCAAAATGATAAGATGACAGTATCCCACCCTGCTTAAATTTAGATGAGACTATATCAATGTTTTTGACCAATAGCATTTCAGCAGAAGGGATTTATGCAAGGTTCCTAAAAAGGCTCTCATGAGCTCTCTTCGTATGAGTCATACGAATCACTTATGGAGATTCCATAAGCTATCTCCATAAGTGACTCTAAGTCTCCCTTCCTGACCTATATTAAACATTGAAATTTTTATGTTTGGGAGTATTTATTACTACAGTGTAGTTTATCCCCTCCTAACTGATACACATGACACAATAGAACATTTGGCTTAGAAATATACAGAGATCCTTACTAAAGAAACATAGATAATACATTAAATGATGAAAGTAGGATTCTAAATCAGGAATTTACAATAATATATTTTTAATGAACTTGATTATGGACTTACAGAAAGCTTGGCACTTGAGATTTAAAAAGAAAAGAAAAACACAAAAAGCCATAAAAATTTCAGCTAGAGAAGCCCACTTTAGGGGCTTTTAAATGAAAATATCTTGATGGAAATCCAAGATGGTAATTGTAAAGCTACAGTGTGGGGTTCAGAATTAGACAAGCACAAATCTGACTAGATGGCTTTATTAATTTTTTTAAAGTTTATTTATTACTGTGTGAGAGGGAGAGAGTGTGACAGGAGGGGGAGAGAAATAGGGGAGAGAAAATCCCACACAGGCTCCATATTGTCAGTGCAGAGCCCAAAGGGGGGCTCTATCTCATAACCCTGAGTTCATGACCCGAGTTGAAATCAAGAGTTGGATGCTCAACCAACTGAGCCACCCAGGCGCCCCTGGAAGATTGTAATCTTCAAAAGAAAATAATTTTCAGGAGACTGCAGTGTCTGGAAACCATTTTAAATAAAGGAAACATGGAAGGAGTGGGATGTTAAATTTGAGGAGAGGATGTGTAAGGTACCCCTGTCTTTTACTATTCAGAGGGATTTTGTTGAAGAAAAATAAATGGAATAGACTTATTTTGTTTTGTTTTTCAAAATTTGGAGGGAAAAACAGATAGAAAATAAAATGAGAAATTATTTAGCTCAATGAAATGACAGGCACTTTAACAATAAAATATCTAATAATAAAATAATGTCTCATAAGTTACAGGGACCTTGTTTTCTGGGACAGAGCAAGCAGAGGCCGAAAAGAAACCATCAGAAATGTAATTCTTGCAACAAGTGAGAAAATAGTCTAAGAAGCTTTCAGTTTTAACTTGGAGTTTGTGAAGTCATCGATAATTGAAAATGTAAATAAATCAGTGAAATGATATCATTTAACTGCATCAGGTATTAAAAAATATTATCTAAATCTTATATGCTGAATTTAGGAAGAGATACTCTATCACCTTAACCAACTCACCAACTAGTGACTGTGTGTCATTAATATACTTCCTGTAGTTGGCATCTTTAGTTAATGTATTTTACATGTTATTAAGGAATACTTCTGAATCAATCACTTCTCTTCTAAGACTATTTACCCTACCAAATGTAACTTGAATGTTATATAGATGATTTTCTTATGATTGGTTAATCAAAATTGGGTGGACTTCTGGTCTTCATTCTAAATTAAATTTACTTCAGCATAAAGTGGGAAGTTGAGTCTTACAGCTTCCATGAAAATGTGCCATGCAGATCTTCCTTGGTAGTGGAACACAGTTGACGGATGGCTCTAGATGAGCTCTCGAATTCCCCACTACAAATGATCTGAAGCCACATT
The DNA here is from genome assembly GCF_023721935.1 of Panthera uncia. Lineage (NCBI taxonomy): Eukaryota > Metazoa > Chordata > Mammalia > Carnivora > Felidae > Panthera > Panthera uncia. The sequence continues at coordinate 136,040,161 of NW_026057577.1, read as the reverse complement.
GTCCCACATGTTCCCAGTTCATGACTGGGCACAGCAAGGTGTTACTGCAGGTTTATTCTAGCTCAACATGAGAAGGTGCATTTGGTCTGAGAACTTTCTGTTGTCCTGGCCAAAGTATGGTATAAATTGTGCTGTCTGTGACTCATTTTACCACAACCTCCCTCCCTCCTTTCTTTACCCAGGGTCAGGAGTGTATAATGGCTGAAGACCTTCCCTGCATATTCCAGCTTTCTACCATCATCTTGCAAAGTGTTTTTTCTTATAAATCTTTCACACACCTAATCTCATTTTGCCAGATGCAATGTATCACAACTTTACCTTTGTTAGATTCAGAGGAAAATAAATGTGTGTGTGTGTGTGTGTGTGTGTGTGTGTGTGAATATTTATGTATGTGTATATGAGAATATATATGTATATGTAAATTCTATTTCTATATCATTTATATATTCTATAAATGTATACAATTTATTATATATAATTCTATTATAGGTAAAATATAGTATTATCACTAACAGATCACTAATGGCTCCAAATTTATAATTCATAATGCTTAAAATGTGCTTTACAGAATATTAAAAATAAAAGCCTTGAAAGGAAAATATAAACACTGTTTATAGAATTCCAATGTATAAAATGATATTTGCATCAAATATTTATATGGACTTTTTCTCCTATTTAGAATGCAGCAATGTCTCAACAGAGTTATAGAGGAGAGAACACTCTTATTTCTGAAGAATTTTGTTTTATTTGAAGGCTGAATATTTGGATATATCTGAAAATATCATTTCATATCCCCTGTCCACATAGGCAAAATGAATTTGATTTTATATCCATTTAAGGAGGATATTGAGTTAAACCAAAATAAAGCAAATAAGATAAATTTTAAAAATCAAATTAAGAGAAAATAACATATAGGTCTATTACTTCTGAAACCAATCACTGTTTTATATTTTACTAGAAGCTTCTGTTTATTATTAAGTCAATTATTTTGGGAATAGGAGATAGTGTTTTTGTTTGTGCTGCATTCATATTCCCTACTGAGAAAAGCTGAGGACAAAATCCTGGTACTCTGCCCAAAGTTGGTTAGTTAAACCTGTGTACTTGATCCAGGGGACCACTAACTTACTGGCTGGATATTGAGTAGTTTGGCAAGAGACTTCTGCATAGGTGGAATGACAGTCTTTTGGTGAACAAATCAGAACCCTGATTGCCAATACAATGAACAGGGATTTTGTTATGTTCAGAGCTGTATCATTTTGCCTTAAAACAATGCCTGGAAAAGAGTACATTTGTTGAATAACTTAATGAATTCTAGGTAACTTGGATGTAGGTATAAGAGAGAGGTAGCAGTCTGTAGGAGGGACAGAAGCTAAAAGATGAATTAAGATGATACCTTTAACTTGAAACATGAGGCATAATCTGTACATAAATTGAAGACTTGAGGAAAAAGATTGTATGAATTAGATGAGGCAGGGCTCTAGAGAAGAGGGAAAAGTTAGATTCTGATGAGTAGTGTTCTAGAAGCAGAGACTGGGAATAGCCAAGGCATGGGGAAATAGCTTGAGGAAAAATACTTACGATGGTCAAACTAGCTATTTCTAAAAAACTATTACTTTTATTAAACAAGAATCAGTCCTGATGAAAAGAAAGTAAATTGAAAAACAGAGAAAATGCAGCGGAAATGCAAATCTCCATAGACATTCATAGAATGAATGTATCCAATTACAACTACTACTTTTAATTTTAAAACATAATAGGGATGCCTTGTCATTGGTGCAAAGACAATGGTCTATCTCAGTCCAGCCTGGTTTCTCTCCTTCGTGAGCACCCTGTGTTTTCTTATCCACAGTCACTGTTTTATGATCAGCAACATGTAGGCTGATTTTCATTTTAAGCCCTTTTGGACACTTGCAGAATCTTTGCCTGGTAAATTTGGAGAGATTTTTCTTTTCTACCCTATGTTCTGCCATGCTTTAGCTACTGGTTGAATTAGTTAAACACAGCAAGTATTTTGCCTGTTTGTTTCACTGGGCAGTTCTCTCCAAAACCTGAAACACTGTTGTCTTTAAACTCTTGCTGAGACATTGTCACCAAACACTGAGGAAAATAATGGCATTTATATTTGATGCTTTTTAAGGAAGTGTCCCTTTATTGTCAAATTCGGGTGGAAAATATCCCCTATGATTCTTTCTATTTAATATCAATGACCATCTTTCTGACAACAGATTCTCAGCCTACCTCCTAATATTTGTAATGTACAAAACAAAACAAAAAAACAACTCAGTATTCATGTCTCAAGCCATCTCAGGTTGTATAGTGTAGGGAAAACCAATCCAAAGTTAAGTTGACGTTCTATACTGAAGAGGTAGAAAGAAGAAACCACGTTAATGAAAATGGATATATGGCTTTGAAGAAAACTCATACCTACCTAATGAACTCTGAACTCTTTATTCCACCTCCCTTATTTACATTAGCTTTTTCTATCCAAAGGTAGGGACTAATCTTATGATGCTTACTTTCATTCATAACAATGATCTTTTGTTTAGATGGCTTACTCATGTTGCTTCATAGTATATTCCCGAGTGTGTTATTGTCAATCTCTCCTAGAGAACTCGGGCACTGTTTCTACATTTATACTTGCGTTTTATTGTTTCATTTTTTACTTAAGTCTCTAAATGTTTAATATTTAAATTATAAATTTTTTTATATATCTTCATTGCCTTGGTTGTTTACACAGAAAAGTACAGAGATGAATCCCTATATTTTTGCTTATCACAGCATATTACCTGGCAAGTTCCCAAATTTCTCAGTGTTATTTTTAAGGACCAGAATTAAGTAATAAAATAGAAAAAAAAAATCAGAAGTTAAATTTTCAAAATTTCATTACTGGACTTTAATTGGAAAAAATACAAGTTTAAATGAATACCATAAATTATCCTTGGAATCCTTACCTCTTTCTTCTGCCAAATTGTGTTTGGAACATTTTTACAAAATTAATTGTACAAGCTCTTTAATGAGTATTCTTGTTTGCAGCTTGTCATAATTTTTAGAGGTCATTATGAGTTTGTCATGTTATTTCAATCACTTATTTGCATATAACAAATCTGTTATTTGTAAAATTTCATAAAAATGAGGACATTAGAATTAAAATGAGGACATTAAACTTGGTTTCTTGAGAGAAACAAATCTCATTCTTCATGAATGAGTTGCCGGTGTCTGTATAAGTTTCTAAATATTTTTATTATAAAACAACTGTTTTGATATTAGTCATTCATAAATATTAAATATCATTGATTATTGATTGTGACATTCTAATGTTTGGAAATTCTTTAACAGAAATTGCCAGATAGTAGCCACTGTTTTGATAACTTCAAACTGAAATATACAGTTCTTTGATATGCAAACCAACAAAACAACAATTTTGAGGAGTTACAGAAAACATAGAATGACTTGGTTGGGGTTATCAAGAACATGTGTAAAGTATGATTAATAAAATTCATGTTTATAAGTTACATATATATTATACATAGCCATATCTTTATCAATATACACATGTGTGGGTGTGCACTAATATTTATCTTAATTCCCAATCTCTTCACTTATTTCTTCTATAGGACAGTATTTAGAGGTGAACATTCATAATAAACTCATGCTTGCTTGTGTGTAAAATCTAGGATTGTAATAATTCATACACATACTTTTTTTTACTTTAGAGAAGCCCAAGAAATTTTCAGATGAAATCAATTATTCTTTGAATGTGTCAGGATAATTTACATTGACATTTTCATGAAGGATATTGCAGGAAATTCAAGTATAGTGTTTTCTCACTATTTGCATGTGTAGTCACTTAGTTATCATCTCAAAATAAATTCTTTTGTGAGAACTGGTATTGCTTCCAGAAAACTATATAATGTCATTATATTTAAGGGTGTAAATTTGTGCAAAAAATTCAGCTTTACAGAAAACATACTTTTTCTTAATATTGATACAAATTTCATGAGGGCAAGATTTATATAGTTAAAAAAAGTCAAAGAACTCACATTATATTTCAAAATGGACCTTGACTGAATGACACAAAATAGGCTTTGCCCAGATTGAGTTGATTCTTAAATAGATTAGGTCCCATACCTTGTTTTATCACAACCAAAGGAGGTGGAGAGGGTGTTGATGATAAAATCCATTGGGCATCTGGATTCTGAAAGGCAATTATAATTAGAAAGGCAATTAGAAAGTGAATTAGAATACAGATAGAAATAACTTTAAATAGCTAAGTATTTGACATATGCATTTTCATTGCTGCAGTAATAAATTCCACAAACATGGCAGCTAAGATAACACAAATTTATTATCTCACAGTTCTAGAAGTTTGAAGACTGACCTGGGTCTCACTGGGCTCAAATTGAGGTATTGGCAAAGCTGTATTTATCTTTGGAGTCTATAAAGGAAAATTTACTACCAACTTTTCCAGCTTCAGGAGACTACCTTCATTCCTTAGCTCTTGACTCCCTTCCTCCATGAAAGCCAACAAAGTTGCATGTGTCTGACCATTCTCCATGGTCACATCTCCCTTTCTGACCACAGTCAGGAGAGAATCTCTGCTTTAAAAGATCTGTGTGATTAGACTGTGCCCACCTGAATAATCCAGGATAATTTCCCCATCTCAAGGTATTCAATCATATCTACAGAGTCCCTTTGGACATGTCAGGTAATATATTCACAGATTCTAGGGATATCAGTACAGACATTTTGGGGAGTCATCCTTCTGTCTACCACTGTGTGCAATGTCAGTAATATTAATTACAGATTCACAATAAGATCTTTCCCAATAATATTTAAAAATATTATATTTTCTAGAAGAGTAAAGTCATAAATATTAATAGTTTAACCATGGTTAGGAAAAGTGGGTGTGTTTGTTTCAACATGGTAGTCACACACTATATACGGTTGTGGCAGCTATGAAATAGGAAGCTCAGCCAGCAGTCATGGGGAGTGTGCACACCTTTGCCACGGGCAAATAGGAAATTCCAAAGGGTATAATCCAATGATCCAAAAAAGAAAACTTCTACATAAAATATGAGAAAAATCTTATTCCTGGGCATGAAATAATTATCTATGATAAATCTAACTCATTCTGGTGGTTAAAAACATAGTGTATTAATACGGTCAAACGTTGGCATTTTTTATGTGAATAAGACACTGAGATTGTAGCAAAAAGAGGTTTGGAAAGGGAATTGAAAATCCAAACTTGCCACTTTCTGAAATTATGACTATAAACAAACCATTTAACCACCTTATCCAGAGCTGACTCACATAATGAGTTTCCTAGGCTCATGAGTAAAGTAGTAAAGTAAAGTAAAGTAAAGTAAAGTAAAGTAAAGTAAAGTAAAGTAAAAAGTAAATTATAGTAAAGTAGTAAAGACTACCTTACTCAAGCAGTCAGAGAAAAAATGGTGTTAAAAATGATGAGATCAGGTAGTATCATAGTTTTTGTCCTCTCTCATCCCTTCTTCACCAACTTTATTAACTGTTTTGCTTTTGCTATTTATTATCAAGCACTTTCCTACACAACATTCAATTTATAGTAACATCGGAATGTGAAATTTTTATGTTAAACTGATATTAGGAATTAGAATCCAATTAATTCTAAGTGTGAACAAAGTACTTAGGTTTCCATAAGTCTTTAAAATTTATCATATATCCTTCATTCAAATGATTTAATTACATCCAAGGTGGGAGAATGATCAATTGAATATATGGTATTATATGTGGAACTGCATTAATCAGCCTTTTTTCTCCATTTGAGAGTAAAGAGTGATTAAAAAATTGATCACCATATAAATGCTAAAATTTATTCTTCAGATTTATTAGGTAGGACTATTATAATCATGTAAGATTTGAAGAAATCCAATTCCTTATGGTACAATCAAACTATCATAATAAGCAGATGGAGAGCCATGATAACCTTGGGGAACAATTCAAATTACTACAGGAATGTAAAGGTTTTCTTTTTTTTTTTTATAATGTCAAAAGGCAAAGCGTAACTTAAATTTGTTTGATTCTACTATCATATATTTAACAGTAGTTAAGTATATATGTCTACTCAATTCTAATTTTACCTCTTTTTAACGGTCACTTAGGAGCTATATTCGTTATTATAATTTAATATTATAGCTTACTGTACCATATCAATCTGAAAATACAGAATCGAGATTTGTAGCTTCCTTAATGATTTGATGATTAAATGAAAACCTACCACTTTCTTATGCTTAACAATATTTTTGGAGATTTTTTTTTAAATCCTTCCTATGAATAATTCAGAATCTTTCTCTCCCTTTTCCAATCCAGGCATAGTGATGTAGTTACTCCTCTGCTGACTTGTTATTTTTGAACTAACTTTTCCACTGGGAAATTCTGTCAATAGAATTCTTAAAAGGATTTGTATTAAGCCTTCCACAGATACTCTGATTTAAAAATCATTTCTGAGTAAACAGGTGTTATCAGTGTAGTTAAAATAAAATACTACTATAAATATGCCCAGCCATGTAAGCCAATTTGCTATTCACTTTAGAGCTGATGTGAAGGTCAAAAAATGCTTGGCACTATGGTTTGGGATAAGGATTATTTGCGGGTTATTTATCCTCCAGAAGCAGAGTAATACCTACAGAAAGATTGTGTAATTCTTTAAAAACTGCCTCGGGGCGCCTGGGTGGCTCAGTCGGTTAAGCGGCCGACTTCAGCTCAGGTCATGATCTTGCGGTCCGTGAGTTCAAGCCCCGCGTCGGGCTCTGTGCTGACAGCTCAGAGCCTGGAGCCGGTTTCAGATTCTGTGTCTCCCTCTCTCTGACCCTCCCCTGTTCATGCTCTGGCTCTCCCTGTGTCAAAAATAAATAAAACGTTAAAAAAAATTAAAAAAAAAAAACTGCCTCAAAGAGTGCCTGTTTTACATTCTCATTTCCTGTTCCCTTATACCATGTACATGCAGAGTCAATCCCTTGTTATTACAGAGCCTATTATAAGGCCAAACCATAATTTGTCTTTACTTTTTTTGGAGTTTTTATCTTGATGGTTATAGCCAAGCTATCTGTTGTAATTTTAAAGAAATGCTCTAATGGTAACTTCACAAGCACTTTCAATAATTCTCATGATATCTGTATTAGGTAGATAAAGGCAGCCGCTGATAGCTATATATGATAACCAGGAACTTCATGGTTATACCCATGTGCCAGGTGATAGACAATTACAGAATGTTCGTTTACTTGATGAGCATTGCTCCCATTACATACCAGTGGTTCTCAACTGCCAATCAGAGTATCCAAGCAAGATATTTTTTTTAAGTTTATTTTTATTTTGAGAGAGAGAGGGGTAGAGAGCAAGTGTGGAAGGGGCAGAGAGAGAGGGACACAGGATCCAAAGTGGGCTCCTCGCTGTCAGCACAGAGCCTCATGCAGTCTCGAACTCAAAACCCATGAGATCATGACCTGAGCCAAAATTAAGAGTTTGACACTCAACCAACTGAGCCACCCATGTGTCCCTGGCCTGGCAAGATTTTTAAAAGTACAGATACTCAAGTTTGTACCCAGAAGTTGTTCTCCACTACTCCCCTGCTCTAGTGATCCAGGTAAAAATGGACCAAACAAAGAGATGGAGTGAAATATCAACGGCCACAAAATGCTAGTGCCTGATTGATATAACCGAAAACTGGTTCCTATTGAAAGTTGTAAACAGAGTTAACATTTTGAGACAAGGACAAAGAGAAAGCATTTATTTAATCCAATGAGCAGCGAGAAAAATGAAATGAGAAAATGAAATGAGAAATGAAATGAGAAAAATGAAATGAGAAAAATGAATGAGTATTGCCCACTAGACTATGACCGCCTTCATGGAGGGCGGACCTTTAGGAGCATTTTAAGTGTGTGAATAAACAAACAAATATTTGTTCTTACTCATCCCAGCTTAAATATGTTGTGATGAGTTAGAAAGGGAAAAAAAATGTTACCTTTTCCACTTCCAAAATAGGCTTAAAAATGACAATGATTAGCAAATTTCAATGTCATATGGTAACTGTTTCACAATAGAGGAAGGAAGAATTTCATAATAATTGGCAAAAATTCTATACTTAAGAGAAAACTACTACCATTGCTCCCTTATATTATTTATACCAAATGACGTTTTCATTATTCAATACGAATAGCTGATTTCACAGTTCAGATGTGCAGTCAAAAATGTTGTACCTGAATCTACAAAGTCTATATTTCTGCGAAATACTTCCTTATCAAACATTTCATCAATAACAGCAGAAATTATATGAAATGGGGAAGGATTTGTGGAAAACATTTAAACGTTGAACTAAGAAAATTACATTAATTCTAATCCTTTGTTGTATATTATGAGTTGGATCATATACATTTCTGAGACTTTTGAGACTTTAGTCTGCATCTCTAAAATAGGAAAGATATTACCTATGTGGATGTGTTACTCAAAGGATCAAAAATCATGAAATAAAACAACTAGGTTTGGGAGCCCCGGAGTCTTTCCAGAGAGACTGGTTAGGAACTTTCAGGACAGTCAGATTGGTGAATGAATTATGAAGGTTTAGGCTGGAGGCAGGTGGAGACCAAGGATTCACAGGCGTTCAGAAGGGAAGCTAAAGGAAGGATTGAGATTTGTTTGTTTTAGTGTTGGTGAATTCAGTACTGCTCTACTATGTTCCCTGTTTCTTGAAAATCCCAAGAGAAAAACAAATGCCTTTCACATTTTCTCACGTCTTAAAAGTTAAGACTGGGGTGCTTGGGTGCAGTTGGTTAATCATCTGACTTTGGCTCAGGATATGATCTTGAGGTTCATGAGTTTGAGCCCCTCGTTGGACTCTCTGTTGTCGGTGCAGAGCCACGTTTGGATCCTCTGTCTCCCACACTCTCTCTCTCTCTCTGCCCCTCCCCTCCTCCCTCTAAAAAATAAATAAAACTAATAAAAGTTAAGATTATATTTATTTTGACAGTTGACAATGATCTGTGACAATTATATCTCAATAAAAAACTAAAAGTAAGATTTCTTTTTCAATATATGAAGATTATTGTCAAATTGGTTTCCATACAACACCCAGTGCTCATCCCAAAAGGTGCCCTCCTCAATACCCATCACCCACTTTCCCCTCCCTCCCACCCCCCATCAGCCCTCAGTTTGTTCTCAGTTTTTAAGAGTCTCTTATGCTTTGGCTCTCTTCCTCTCTAACCTCTTTTTGTTTTCCTTCCCCTCCCCCATGGGTTTCTGTTAAGATTCTCAGGATCCACATAAGAGTGAAAACGTATGGTATCTGTCTTTCTCTGTATGGCTTATTTCACTTAGCATCACACTCTCCAGTTCCATCCATGTTGCTACAAAGGGCCATATTTCATTCTTTTTCATTGCCACGTAGTACTCCATTGTGTATATAAACCACAATTTCTTCATCCATTCATCAGTTGATGGACATTTAGGCTCTTTCCATAATTTGGCTATTGTTGAGAGTGCTGCTATAAACATTGGGGTACAAGTGCCCCTATGCATCAGCACTCATGTATCCCTTGGGTAAATTCCTAGCAGTGCTATTGCTGGGTCATAGGGTAGGTCTATTTTTAATTTTTTGAGGAAACTCTACACTGTTTTCCAGAGTGGCTGCACCAATTTACATTCCCATCAACAGTGCAAGAGGGTTCCCGTTTCTCCACATCCTCTCCAGCATCTATAGTCTCTTCATTTCTTCATTTTGGCCACTCTGACTGGTGTGAGGTGATATCTGAGTGTGGTTTTGATTTGTATTTCCCTGATAAGGAGCGACCTTGAGCATCTTTTCATGTGCCTGTTGGCCATCCGGATGTCTTCTTTAGAGAAGTGTCTATTCATGTTTTCTGCCCATTTCTTCACTGGGTTATTTGTTTTTTGGGTGTGGAGTTTGGTGAGCTGTTTATAGATTTTGGATACTAGCCCTTTGTCCAAGATGTCATTTGCAAATATCTTTTCCCATTCCATTGGTTGCCTTTTAGTTTTGTTGGTTGTTTCCTTTGCTGTGCAGAAGCTTTTTATCTTTATAAGGTCCCAGTAGTTCATTTTTGCTTTTAGTTCCCTTGCCTTTGGGGATGTGTCGAGTAAGAGATTGCTACGGCTGAGGTCAGAGAGGTCTTTTCCTGCTTTCTCCTCTAGGGTTTTGATGGTTTCCGGTCTCACATTCAGGTCCTTTATCCATTTTGAGTTTATCTTTGTGAATGGTGTGAGAAAGTGGTCTAGTTTCAACCTTCTGTATGTTGCTGTCCAATTCTCCCAGCACCATTTGTTAAAGAGACTGTCTTTTTTTCCATTGGATGTTCTTTCCTGCTTTGTCAAAGATTAGTTGGCCATACGTTTGTGGGTCTAGTTCTGGGGTTTCTATTCTATTCCATTGGTCTATGTGTCTGTTTCTGTGCCAATACCATGCTGTCTTGATGATTACAGCTTTGTAGTAGAGGCTTAAGTCTGGGATTGTGATGCCGCCTGCTTTGGTCTTCTTCAAAATTACTTGGGCTATTCGGGGCCTTTTGTGGTTCCATATGAATTTTAGGATTGCTTGTTCTAGTTTCGAGAAGAATGCTGGTGCAATTTTCATTGGGATTGCATTGAATGTGTAGATAGCTTTGAGTAGTATTGACATTTTGACAATATTTATTCTTCTAGTCCATGAGCACGGGATGTTTTTCCATTTCTTTATATCTTCTTCAATTTCCTTCATAAGTTTTCTATAGTTTTCAGCATACAGATCTTTTACATCTTTGGTTAGATTTATTCCTAGGTATTTTATGCTTCTTAGTGCAATTGTGAATGGGATCAGTTTCTTTATTTGTCTTTCTGTTGCTTCATTGTTAGTGTATAAGAATGCAACTGATTTCTGTACATTGATTTTGTATCCTGCAACTTTGCTGAATTCATGTATTAGTTCTAGCAGACTTCTGGTGGAGTCTATCGGATTTTCCATGTATAATATCATGTCATCTGCAAAAAGTGAAAGCTTGACTTCATCTTTGCCAATTTTGATGCCTTTGATTTCCTTTTGTTGTCTGATTGCTGATGCTAGAACTTCCAGCACTATGTTAAACAACTATGTTAAACAACAGCGGTGAGAGTGGGCATCCCTGTCGTGTTCCTGATCTCAGGGAAAAAGCTCTCAGTTTTTCCCCATTGAGGATGATGTTAGCTGTGAGCTTTTCATAAATGGCTTTTATGATCTTTAAGTATGTTCCTTAGATCCTGACTTTCTCAAGGGTTTTTATTAAGAAACGTTGCTGAATTTTGTCAAAGGCTTTTTCTCCATCGATTGGCAGGATCATATGGTACTTATCTTTTCTTTTATTAATGTATCACGTTGATTGATTTGCGAATGATGAACCAGCCCTGCATCCCAGGAATGAATCCCACTTGATCATGGTGAATAATTCTTTTTATATGCTGTTGAATTCGATTTACTAGTATCTTATTGAGAATTTTTGCATCCATATTCATCAGGGATATTGGCCTGTAGTTCTCTTTTTTTACTGGGTCTCTGTCTGGTTTAGGAATCAAAGTAATACTGGCTTCATAGAATGAGTCTGGAAATTTTCCTTCCCTTTCTATTCTTTTGGAATAGCTTGAGAAGGATAGGTATTATCTCTGCTTTAAACGTCTGGTAGAACTCCCCTGGGAAGCCATCTGGTCCTGGACTCTTATATGTTGGGAGATTTTTGATGACTGACTCAATTTCTTTGCTGGTTATGGGTCTGTTCAAGCTTTCTATTTCCTCCTGATTGAGTTTTGGAAGCATGTGGGTGTTTAGGAATTTGTCAATTTCTTCCAGGTTGTCCAGTTTGTTGGCATATAATTTTACATAGTATTCCCTGATAATTGCTTGTATATCTGAGGGATTGGTTGTAATAATTCCATTTTCATTCATGATTTTATCTATTTGGGTCATTTCCCTTTTCTTTTTGAGAAGCCTGGCTAGAGGTTTATCAATTTTGTTTATTTTTTCAAAAAACCAACTCTTGGTTTTGTTGATCTGCTCTACAGTTTTTTTAGGTTCTATATTGTTTATATCTGCTCTGATCTTTATTATTTCTCTTCTTCTGCTGGGTTTAGGCTGTCTTTGCTGTTCCTCTTCTATTTCCTTTAGGTGTGCTATTAGATTTTGTATTTGGGATTTTTCTTGTTTCTTGAGATAGGCCTGGATTGCAATGTATTTTCCTCTCAGGACTGCCTTTGCTGCATCCCAACGTGTTTGGATTGTTGTATTTTCATTTTCGTTTGTTTCCATATATTTTTTTAATTTCTTCTCTAATTGCTTGGTTGACCCATTCATTCTTTAGTAGGGTGTTCTTTAACCTCCATGCTTTTGGAGGTTTTCCAGACTTTTTCTTGTGGTTGATTTCAAGCTTCATAGCATTGTGTCTGAAAGTATGCATGGTATGATTTCAATTCTTGTATACTTATGAAGGGCTGTTTTGTAACCCAGTATGTGATCTATCTTGGAGAATGTTCCATGTGCACTCGAGAAGAAAGTATATTCTGTTGCTTTGGGATCCAGAGTTCTAAATATACTGTCAAGTCCATCTGATCCAATGTATCATTCAGGGCCCTTGTTTCTTTATTGACTGTGTGTCTAGATGTTCTATTTATTTCTGTAAGTGGAGTGTTAAAGTCCCCTACAATTACAAAATTCTTATCAATAAGGTTGTTTATGTATGTGAAAAATTGTTTTATATATTTGGGGGTTCCCGTATTCAGCGCATAGACATTTATAAATGTTAGCTCTTCCTGATGGATAGACCCTGTAATTATTATATAATGACCTTCTTCATCTCTTGTTACAGCCTTTAATTTAAAGTCTAGTTTGTCTGATATAAGTATGGCTACTCCAGCTTTCTTTTGACCTCCAGTGGCATGATAAATAGTTCTCCATCCCCTCACTCTCAATCTAAAGGTGTCCTCAGGTATAAAATGAGTCTCTTGTAGACAGCAAATAGATGGGTCTTGTTTTTTTAATCCATTCTGATACACTGTGTCTTTTGGTTGGCGCATTTAGTCCATTTACATTCAGTGTTATTATAGAAAGATATGGGTTTAGAGTCATTGTGATGTCTGTAGGTTTCATGCTTGTAGCGATGTCTCTGGTACTTTGTCTCACAGGATCCCCCTTAGGATCTCTTGTAGGCCTGGTTTAGTGGTGATGAATTCCTTCAGTTTTTGTTTGTTTGGGAAGACCTTTATCTCTCCTTCTATTCTAAATGACAGACTTGCTGGATAAAGGATTCTTGGCTGCATATTTTTCTGTTCATCACATTGAAGATCTCCTGCCATTCCTTTCTGGCCTGCCAAGTTTCAGTAGAGAGATCGGTCACGAGTCTTATAGGTCTCCCTTTATATGTTAGAGCACATTTATCTCTAGTTTCTTTCAGAATTTTCTCTTTATCCTTGTATTTTGCCAGTTTCACTATGATATGTCGTGCAGAAGATCGATTCAAGTTACGTCTGAAGCGAGTTCTCTGTGCCTCTTGGATTTCAATGACTTTTTCCTTCCCCAGATCAGGGAAGTTCTCAGCTATGATTTCTTCAAGTACACCTTTAGCACCTTTCCCTCTCTCTTCCTCCTCTGGAATACCAATTATGCTTATATTATTTCTCTTTAGTGCATCACTTAGTTCTCTAATTTTCCCCTCATACTCCTAGATTTTTTTATCTCTCTTTTTCTCAGCCTCTTCTTTTTCCATAATTTTATCTTCTAGTTCACTTATTCTTTCCTCTGCCTCTTCAGTTGGAGCCGTAGTTGTCTCCATTTTATTTTGCAGTTCATTGATAGCATTTTTTAGCTCCTCCTGGCTGTTCCTTAGTCCCTTGATCTCTGTAGCAAGAGATTCTCTGCTGTCTTTTCTACTGTTTTCAAGCCCAGCGATTAATTTTATGACTATTATATTAAATTCACTTTCTGTTGTATTGTTTAAATCATTTTTGATCAGTTCGTTAGCTGTTGTTATTTCCTGGACGTTTTTCTGAGGAGAATTCTTCCCTTTCCTCATTTTGGATAGTCCCTGGAGTGGTGCGGGACTGCAGGGCACTTCCCCTGTGCTGTCTTGAATAACTTGCGTTGGTGGGCGAGGCCGCAGTCCGACCTGATGTCTGCCCCCAGCCCACCGCTGGGGCCACAGTCAGACTGGTGTATGCCTTCTCTTCCCCTCTCCTAGGGGCGGGATTCACTGTGGGGTGGCGTGGCCCATCTGGGCTACTTGCACACTGCCAGGCTTGTGGTGCTGGGGATCTGGTGTATTAGCTGGGGTGGATCGGCAGGGTGCACGGGGGCGGGAGGGGCAGGCTCAGCTCGCTTTTCCTTCGGAGATCCGCTTCGGAAGGGGCCCTGCGGCACCAGAGAGAGTAGGACCCGCTAGAGGGATGGATCCGCAGAAGCACAGCGTTGGGTGTTTGCGCAGAGCAAGCAAGTTCCCTGGCAGGAACTGGTTCCCTTTGGGATTTTGGCTGGGGGATGGGCGGGGGAGATGGCACTGGCGCCTTTGTTCCCCGCCAAACTGAGCTCTGTTGTCCAGGGGCTCAGCAACTCTCCCTCCCTTTGTCCTCCAGCCTTCCCGCTTTCCGAGCAGAGCTGTTAACTTATGACCTCCCAGATGCTAAGTCACGCTTGCTGTGGGAACACACTGCATCCGGCCCCTCGGCTTTTGCCAGCCAGACTCGGGGGTCTGCCTGCCCGGCGTGCCGCCCCTCCGCCCTGGCTTCCTCCCACCAGTCCGTGGAGCGTGCACTGCCTCTCCGCCCTTCCTACCCTCTTCCGTGGGCCTCTCGTCTGCGCTTGGCTCTGGAGACTCCGTTCTGCTAGTCTTCTGGTGGTTTTCTGGGTTATTTAGGCAGGTGTGGCTGGAATCTAAGGGAGCCTCAGGACGCTGTGAGCCCAGCATCCTCCTACGCAGCCATCTTCCCAGGATCTAAAAGTAAGATTTTAAATAAATTATGTAGATGAGGCAACGCTTCGGTGCAAAGGAGTTTAATGTTTATTTCTGTTCTTAGGAAGAACAACATGTCAGGTACCTCTATTCCATCCTAGGAGGTGGGAACTAAACACCTAGGACTATATTAAATCCTTGAAGAGAGAGACAGGTTAGTACTGAAAGGAAAGTGAATGTAGAAACTGATGGCTGGTGGAGAAGCCCCTCCCTTCGGGGGACTCACATTGACAACTATCTAGGGTCAGTCAAGTGTGGCAGGGCGTAGGGAAAGGATTGTGGTTAGTCTGTCACCTTCTCCCTAACCACCATCGCCACTATTACCACAACAAAGATAACACACCAGGAACCATGAAGAACACAGGTACTGACAGCAGTCATATATTTATGAGCCGCTTGCTTCTGCCTGGGGACAAGAGCCTTCCCTCGGGCCGGTCACATACATTGCCCCAGGGTCCCTATCAGTTGGTTCTAGTTAAGACCAAGATCCTTGCTTGGCAAACTGTGATCTGTTTTCTATTATCAGAAGTTATACTTTTAAAGTAATATTATCATAGCAAATGCATTGTTTCATATGAAAAGTCTATAAAATACCCAGAAAATAATTATATAACTGGAAAAAAAAAAAAAACAAAACACCTCCATAACCAGTCTGTGTGTTCAAGAAAAAGAGCATTTCTTATAGCTGTTTTCTTCAGGAAAACACAGAGCACTCTGACAGAAAAATGCCTGTTTCAAGAGAATCAAGACCATCATGTAAAATTGTTATTATTACTTATTCTAACTGGAGGTGAAAGGTGGGATTAGTGGAATTTCAATTTTAGCATTCTCTCAAAAGCACCCGTGGTCAATCTTTAATAAGTACTCTTTGGCTTAGTGATACATTTTCTTAATCTGACTGTAAGTGATCATGTCTCCTTAGAATTTACTCTGACTTTCAAAATTGCTGCTTCTGACTCAGACAAAATATATAACTGAGAGAGAAAAAGATTAGAGATATACAAAGATCTCTCAATATATAATAAATTTTAGAAGCCTAAAATGATTATAGCACTGTACAGGCATTATTTTCCCTTGTATAGAAAATTTTGAGGCTAAAAGCACTTTCATGGATGTGCATCTAATGTATCTATCATTGTTTTGATGGATGAATCTAGGCACTACTCGGTACTCAGCACCATCAGTATGTGGCTGCTTGGAGAGGGCCCTTGTTAGGCAGACTCAGTTCATCATATGTTGACATGGCTTTGGGGGGAGACTCTTCAGTGACATCGATGGGGAGCACTGGTCCTTCAAATTAACATGTTTGATTTTTTTCAATATTAAATAAAGAAGTGGTGGTTTATTTCTTATCTAAAAAATATTATTTTCAAAATTAAGATCTTTAAATTGGATTCTTGAACATCTTCAGGTTGGGAATATGGGTGTCCTGACTCTAACTTGCTAAATCCCACTAAAATTATTTGTTCTCATACTCCTTTTTTTCCTCTGATGACCTTCTTGCATTTCTGACTGGGGGAAGTAAGAAAACTTGAGAGCTTTATTTGGAGTACTGGTTTTTAATTGTAATAGGAGTTCGAGGCCTGTGCGATCTCTTCCCCATCAGCAACCCAAAAGGTGGAATCTGGGCCTTTACTCTGGTTTAACTTCATAAAACAAATATGGTTTCTTTTCTACTCATTAGCAAAACTATGCCATCCCATGATGTCTGATTCATTTAAGGTGATTGAGTCCCTTGTCTTTTTGTCCTGGAACCACACTCTGTTGACATTTTTTCCTTTATCTTTCATTATGTTGCTTTACCCCACCCCCTGTGGCCAGATAACATGACACTGATTGTTAATTTATGAGCATAATAGGTGTCATGGGTTGAACTGTGTTCTCCAAGAATTCATATGTTGAAGTCCTAACACACTATTATCTCAGAATGTGACCAGCTGGAAAGAGTCTTTATAGAGATGACACAGTAAGACATGGTCTTTAGGGTTGGCTCTAACCCAACATGACTACTGTCCTTGCAAAAGGGAGAAAATTGGAGGCATACATGCACATAGTGAGAATGCCACGTGATGGTGGAGGCAGAGACTACCGCAATGAATCTGCAGTCCAATCAACACCAGACTGTCATCAACCACCAGAAGCTAGGGGAGAGGAATGAAACAAGTTCTTACTTACAGACCTCAGAAGGAATCCACCCTGGTAATACCCTGACTTCTAGAGAACTGTAGTCTCAGGAACTGTGAGACAAGAAGTTTCTGCCATTGACGCCACTCACTTTATGGCATTTTGTTATGGCGGTCCTAGCAAAATGGATTGCATTAGGTGATACAAATCCTTTATTTCCTTTATCCTTTAGCTGAACATGGAGATTTATAAAAATCAGGGATGTGTAATTGATGGTATTGTAAATATTAACCAGGCAACATACTGAAAAGCTCTGAGTCATTTTAACTTTAACTGGATGGATGGATGGATGGATGGATACATGGATGGATAGATGGGCATACAGACAGATAGAGAAGAGATAGATATTTTTGTTTCTTTTTTACCACCCATTCCAAATGGAGCCTTTCTAATCTCCATAGGGAATTAATGAGAACACCAAATAAGGTTGTCCATCAGGACAAGTGTTTGGCAAGGTTGTGACCAACAAACATAGCATCTACATGTATCATCTCTAATGGCCTGACATATTCCCTATCTGAATATCTCTCAATAATTAATCATCTTGGACAAGTTCCATTCTTAATACAGTAGGCTGAGTAAATTCAGAATTAACATAGTTGCAGTTTTAAATAAAAGGCATTATTATCCTAATGTTTTTAAATCGTCTTTGGCTCTGTAAGGATTCAAAGTCCTCATGATTCACTCTCAAGACAGTAGAATAGTGTTCTTAAAAAAAAAATAGCATCACACCTGGCTCAGAAGCATGCTAATATCCCAAGAATATTCAAGAATTACTAATACATTCTGCCAATCCCAGAACAAAGGTTCTCCTCTTTTCTTATGTGAGATATTTTCTTTAAAATTTTTGAAGTTTATTTTTGAGAGACAGAGAGACAGCATGAGCAAGAGAGGGGCAGACACAGAATCTGAAGCAGGCTTCAGGGTCTGAGCTCTCAGCACAGAGCCTGATGTAGGGTTCAAACTCACAAACCATGGGATCATAATGTGAGCCAAAGTCAGACACTTAACTGACTGAGCCACCCAGGCACCCCTTACGTGAGACATTTTTATTCCTTCTTCCATTTCATCCAGCTCTGTGCTTACCAAACGAACTTCCCTCAAAACCTCAACTTTCTTCTGGGTCAGAACAATCGGCTCACATTATCTATGGGAATAACTTTTACAGAAACAGTGTGCCCTCAATTCTCTGGGCATGCAGGTGCACTCAGAACAAAATCAAGCGGCAGAGCATTGGTATTTCTGTGTGACACTACAGCCGGTAATGGATGTTGACATTTTCTTCTACTAGATTTATGTCCAAGTTTTGTTCTGTGGCATACAGTTTACCATGTGCAAACACCTCTGGGCTTTGTCTATTTTCTGGCCACAAATAAAAAGGTACTTCAGGTATACATGTTCCTTTTATTTATGATGACCCAGATCCACAAAATCTAGTATGTAAGTGGGCTATCAGGTCTCGGTAATTCCTTTTAATTTTTGTTGTTTAGCCTCTCCCAGACGATGCGGCAAGAAATAGCGACAGTAGGGAAGTTTGTTGTATTATCTAACCTAACAAAAATACTTCTATCATTTCACTTTTAAGAGGTGTAGGTTTTAGTGGGCCCATTTTTCAAATTAAAAATATTTTGTTCTATTTCTTGTAAATGAGGAATTGTTACAACAAGATCTACATGGGATTTTATTAATCTTTTTCTTTTAGCTAATTGAAGTGATAGAGTACCTTATTTCCTGGGCTATCTAGGAAGGTCTTAAGAGAAATTTCAGTGTTCTAATTTTGAGAGTGAGGAAAGAGTTATGTAATGTTGCATTATTTTATAAAGCACCCTCTAAGGTACTTCAAAAATTGCCAGTGAATAATTGAATTGACTTTTTATTTTTTTTTAATTTTCTAGGATATTTTCCTTTGAACATATCTCAAGTCTCCAAAATGTATCACATTTACATAAATAAGCCCATTAATGTAAGTATATGAATATTCATATATGTACACATATATGTATGCATATAGGTATGCATATATGCACACACATATCTGCACATGTGTATAATATACTTTTCTACATATTATAAATGTGTACAATATGTATATACCTAAATATATATAAATTAATGTATATAATAGGTCTAGAATTTATCATTTGGCAATCACCTGTAGGCAAATCCTTCTGAAAACAAATATTGTGTGCTACTTAGAAGCATAGGGTTAGAATCTGACAGCTTCTAATACTAGCTTTCATAACTACTTGTTACGTAATCTTAGGCAGTTTATTTAATTTTTCTGAACATTTTTTGCCACGCTTATAATTGAGGAAACATATCTATGGCACATTGTTGTGATGTTTAAATACAATGATGTTTACATAGTGACGAGTATGAGACCTTATACACAACAAATGCAAAAAAATGTTTTCACTTTCTTTTGAAATTGTATATTATGCATATTTAATACAAAAGACGCTTTATGAGGTAAGATCAAATAGACTAGAATACCTGAAAGATAGGATTTTGTAGATACTTTTCTCAGTTTTGCCTTTGGTAGTTTATTTACTTATTTACGTAGATGTACATTTATTTATTTATAAAATATGTATAACGGGAAAATTACAATTGTCCTTTCCAATATCATAAAAGTCAAGCATGAAATTAATTATATCATATTTAAAGCATAACTTTGAACTCTGAGATGCCAATTAAATTTTAAAATGTTTCAAAATATTCAAACCTTTCTTGGTTTGAATATTGGTTTCAAGTTTCAAGAAACTTGGTTTCAAGTTTCTATCATACCTATAGAAAAAAAGTTATGGTATATATAATCATTAAGATTTTAAAGTCAGTTATGATATTAATATTTTTTGAATTTGGAGATAATTCTTTGATATGCCCTTATACATTGTTATCTATATAAAGGGGAACATGTTGCCACTTGGAAACAGAATATGTTTACATGACTATTATTATTATGGTTATTTCATGAGAGAATTGCAATTTAGCATCTATTAAATGTTGTCTATGAATTTTCTAGAACTTCCATACCAAAATACCGAGGACCAGGTGGTTTAAACAACAGCAATCTATTTTCGTATAGTTCTAGAGGCCAGAAGTCAGAAATCAAGCTGTCAATAGGTTGTTTTTTTTGTTTGTTTGTTTGTTTGTTTGTTTGTCTTTGTTTTGTTTTCCTCTGAGGCATCTCTCCTTGGCTTGCATGCAACCTCCCTCTCGCTATGTCCTTACATGTTTGTCTATGTGCACATATATCTGGTGTCTCTTTCTGTCTGTATCCTAATCTCCTCTATTTATAGGGACACAAGATATATTAGATTAGGGCCCACTTTAATGAGTCCATTTTAACTTAATTACATCTTTAAGGATCCTGTCTCCAAATATGGTCACATGCTAGGGTACCAGGGTTAAAGCTTCAAGAGATGAAGTGAGGAGGGGACACAAATCAGTCCATAATACGTTGGCTTTTTTTTTTTCGTTTTTGCTTGTTTTTTTTTTTTTTTTTTTTTTTTTTTTTTAGTAGAGACAGTATCAGTTCAACTTGGAATCTTCATTTTTTTAATGGAAAATGAGCAGAATGGTACTGTATTTATACAAATGTAAAATAATTTTACTTATCTCTGCATGTGAATATTCGTGGGCACCCACATATATAAATATATAAAAACAAAATCCATAACGTCACCGATTATCTAAACACATGTCCTTTCATGTACTTAAAAAATTGTCTTTAAACAAGTCAGAAAACATAATTTTATTATTTCAATATGGAGTTCGACCAGACTGCCAGTGACCCACACATAGTGTGATTTAAAATTATTTCAGACTCTGTTTAGTGCCAGGATATTCTTTCCTAGATATGGAGGTCCAGATAATCCCCAGCAGATAGGAGAAAGGGTATGACATAGAAATAAATGGATATTTGTGCTCCCACCTACTTCTATATTTATGAACAAACTTTGAGAGGAGACTGTCCCACATTAATTTTCAAGAACAGTTTATGTTGATGTATAATTGATATAAAAGGGAGGCTGGAAATACTTAATGTATAAAATTTGATGAAGTTTGGAGATATGCATAAACCTGTGAAATCATTACCACAGTCAGGGTGACACATGAGATCAGTTTAGATGTGAGGACACACATAGGCTAGAAATGAAGGGATACAGGTACACAAATGGTGAATAAGAGAGCAGGGGTAGCTAGCTATACGTACACCAGACAAAATAGACTTTAAGTCAAATGCTGTCACGGAGACAAAGAGAGTCCTTCCATAATGGTAAAAGGACTTCCCTCATTATTGAAAGCAGGATACAGAAATGAATAATTATCTGGTGGACCAAGGACTCAGACTTAATATAAACAAAAACAACAACAACAACAACAATTTGATGGATTGTTATCGAGCAGACCCTGAACATATGAAAACTTCCAGGGATCCTGATATTTGTCTTGGGCCTTTGGGCCTGGAGAGAAATCACTTTTGTTACCAGGGGGAGTCACTTTTTTGATTATACTTTGCTTTTTTTCTTAAGCTCCAGGAGAGTTTTGTTTAAAAATTGCAGCCAGGTATAGGCTAAGTTCTGATCAGTGATGGAAGTGACTTGTGTCCAACTTTGGTGAAAAGTTGGTATGAAGCAAAAGAGCACAATCTAAGAATCTATTAAAATATGGGTATTGACCCACAATGTGTTGACGCAGTGCCGAAATAAGCTGTTCTGGCAGAAGAAACAAGCAAACACCTGGGTAGATGTTATGATTGTGCAAATATCATGCAGAAATTCTCAGAGATCCTTTTCAGGGAATTTAATTTAAAAAATGGCAATTGATTATGAGCTCTCGAATTTATTGTGATCTGGATACTAAAGTAAGTAAGTAAATGCATATCTATATATCTGTATCTATCTCTCTATCTCTATCTCTGTCTCTGTTTCTGTCTCTATCTCTATCTATCTCTATCTCTATACCAACAACCAAAACCTGGATAACTCCTAATCTGAAACTTAGAACAGCCTTTTTATAAGTGTTTTTCCACTATGATAATTAAAAAATAATATTTCCTTTGAGATGTACTTTTAATGTTTCCCCAATGAAAATAAAGGAACCATAAAAGAGAAAAGAATCTAGCACATGTAATTTTCCATATGAAATCTAAGGGCTAAGTGCATTTATATGTATATTGTGTACCAGAAATTTGTCTCTGTATCTGTCTCTCTTTCTCATACACACACACACACACACACACACACACACACACAGTGTTAACTCAGAACACCTAATTTATAAAGGTATCTTATGTTATCATCATGTCCTGAAAGTGAAAACACCATTAGGTACAGAGCCCAGCTCACAATCCATCTCGATGGCCAGATCCTATTCTCATGTTTCAAAAAATAACAAAATAGAAGGGGATAAAGAAACCCATCACTTGCAGCAAGTCTCTAACACTGAAAATCTAAAATATAAGCATATCTCAGAAATACGACTAGTCCATGCTTTACTAAAAATCTATTCCATTATTAAATTGGGAGTAGTAAATATCACTTGATCATATTCAAACAAGGCACATTCACATTGCTTTACTTATAATAATCCTATGTCATTCATAGCTAAAATATGTGCAATTTGTTCTTATAGATATTTATATCAGTCACCAACTACTTGCTCAGCTGTCAGTTGTGTTAAAGAAAAATATATCATAAAGACTTCCTTAATTTAATTCTAAACCTTACTGTTTTCCTGAAAGTACTTGCTAGAGTACTGGGTTCCTGGGACAAATAGCCAATAAAAACTTTCTAGGTTTTGGAAGGATCAAAATACTATGTTATGTATCATAGTCTAAAGAGAAACGAGGGCTGTGACATTTTCTTCACTATTTCCAATCTGTTGCCTTCCAATTAGTATTCTAATAAGTCATTAAAAAGGTATTTCAGGCTTTGCTATTATGGTAGAATTGATTATCACCATTGTTTTGAATTCTCATGGACATGACTTCGGAAGTGTAACTATGGCCTTGAGATGTCTCTTCATTTCTATTTGGTAAATAGAGACCAAAGCCCTCAGACACATTCAGGGATCCAACACTCGATACTTCCAATGGGTTAGAAGCTCTATTATGAAGAAATAATCTTTTAGCTCCATTCCCTGCAGCATTTTGGGGTCCTGCTGCTTCATGAGTTTTTCTCTAATGTAACCTTTCAAAGTCAGCCACAAAAGCTCTTATTCTAGGTCATATTGGCATCTGACCTTTGTAAACTTACACACAAGAAGAAAATAGGAGAAAGGAAGATGCTGAAGGAGACACAGTTATCTATTTCAAAATGCAGCCATACCCACAAGCTATAGGGATATCATGACCTATAAAGTTCAGAGCTGTGTTGATTCTTTCCCAAAATTACCCACAGCTATTATGGTTTTCTGCCATCACTAAAAATGTCATCGTTGAGACAACTGCTCCAGTTTGAGAAAGTAGACGATTTAACAAGTAACTGATATGTAAAAGATTAGGGGGAGGGGGAGTGTGATTCGATTACTGCCATTTCAAACTGCTAATAGGCCAGATGATAAGACATCTTATTCTCTCTGAGACTCTATCGTTATTCAGACACTCCTGATAGTGTTTTATTTGCATATATTTCCTTTAGATACAATGTTTTTTTTTTCCTTCTTTTAAATTGGCTCTGAGATGGCCAATGTCCAATCTAATTATGTGATAATAAGTGTTAATGACAGCATTATCAGATGATAACTGGGCTTCATTAATGTGTCTCATTATGATTCTCAGTCCCTTGTGGAAGGTTGTGAAGAAAGGACCTTGGGTGTTCCAGATTATTTCTGAACGTAACTGTTATAGATCCATAGCCAGGGGGAAAGAACATATCTGTGACATCCTAAAACTTTTTCTCTAAAAATTTCACTATATACCTTCAACATAATGAAAAAAAAAAGTAGCTCAAAGTCCTGACTTGGCAAATAATGTGATAATGTGTAAGATCATCTGAACTGCAATTCTTGATATATTTTGGAAGGAGTAGATAGGAGTCCATGTACAAAATAGCCAACAACTTGATTATCTATACTCAATTTTAAATTGTTTAGACAGAGGACACACATAAAGTGTTTGTAAATTTTTAACAAGGTTCAGCTCCACTAATATTAATACTCAAATGGGTATTATCAAGTTATGATTCAATTCCACTTCAATTGTTGATTCATCCAGTTACTTCTTGTAGTTTCTATTTGAAATAAACGTGTGTGTGTGTGTGTGTGTGTGTGTGTGTGTGTTAGGTATATATTGGGTTAATAACTAAATAGCTGTAAACAAAATTGAGCTAAAACTTTAAGTTTTTACCTATGAACAATAATCTGTCTTTAATCTATTTTTTAATATGGGTGAGATATATTTGCCCCACGCTTTTAAAACTAAAGAGGTTTGAAAAGTAAATCTTTGATAGGCAAACAGAATACTTTGTCCTGGGAAGAAATGAACCTTGTTGAAAAGTGAACGTAATTAAATCATCAAAGATATCACAAGGGCTTCACCTTAAACAAGATATTAAATGGAATGTGTCATTACATTTTAAAATTAGGGATTGGCTTGAGGTTTATATTTGTTTTTGTGAATGGATTTGGTTGTTTTCTTATATCTAATGAAATATTTAAATCAGTGTTGAACATTCTTAGGACACAGGGAACATCAAGACCCATATACGTTTCAATATTTAAAAGTTATCAATCATGTTAAGCTGAGTTTGCTTTATCCACTCATTTTGACAAATGTGCCTTCTTCAGAAAGGCCAGGTTTAAATTAAGATTCCCAGATAGAGCCTCAAAGTCCAGCACCAGAATATGGGGATATGGGGAGAGGTTGCCTCCTGCCATTGTCCCATAAAAGGCCTTAGTGTACACATTTGGGTAACTCAGTTGACTTATCCAAGCTTAGTCTACCATTGTGCCTCCTGCAAACAACTTCCCATTTCCCTGATGGCCTCTGTTCATACACAGAAAAAGCTGAAGTGCACCTGAAAAAGCTGAAGGAGAGAAATGCAGTCTCGGAGCCCTTTGAGGATGGAATTCTTGGTCTCTATGTACCACAGCATGAACTAAAAGGTAGGAGTAAAGTGGATGCTATCAGCTCCAACTAACGCCATTGCCTGGGTCTTGTGAACTCCTTGACCTATAGGGAAGACCATGGTCCAAGGAGGGGCCCTCTGTAGCCCAGGGTCCAGAGCAGGCTATTCTCTGGCTTGTGTTCATGGCATTACTTTTTAAAATATATACTATTGTTACTTGTTCCTTGCCATGGTGTGATTTCAATAATACTGCTATATTGGAAGTATAATGGACTATAGAACAGAGGGGTCACTCTTCAGCATATGTCCAATGGGAAAAATGACTCTACTCATAAAAAGTATTTAAACCTAGAAGTCCCATCTCTATTCATGAAAGGACACTGAATTAATTCCATGATGAAAAAAAGTAAGTGTAGTGTAGCGGTCAGGAAAAAGACAAATAAAGACAGACAGCAATAAGCAAAGAAAGGAAGACATCAAACTCCCAGTAACCTTTTAGGAGGGAAATTAAAATTTCCATAGGAATCAGTAACTAAAGAATAGAAATTTTGAAATACAGTTAGAACAAGTGCATGTGAAATAACTAAAATTTGACAAAAAATATTTTCAATGAAAACAGGAACTCATAGGATACAAGGAAACTGTGTGTCCAATGACATTATTGATGGGACAAATGTCATTTCATTAGGCAAACTGATTAATACCAGTTCTTTAGCCTAAGGAGAGCTAGAGAATGATATCAGATGGCCCAATGTAGCATTTATATTTCATTACTGGTCAATTATATAGTTTTCAGTTCAGATTATAGGTTCATTCACATCTGAGTAGATACATTTTATATATTTATAAATATATAAATACTGAACCAGAAAAATAAAACGTCTTGCATCCAGTGCAGTTATTTACTATTTGGATCAGATGGTCATTGTATGTCAATTGCTATTGAGATTCTTCATGCAAGATTTGTTGTAATAAGGTCAATTGTATAGCTGAAAACGAAGTCTTAATGAAATATTTGTAGCCGTGTGTGCTTCCTGCTACTCCAACAATGCACTACAGAAGTGCATATTGGGACTTCATATGGAAAATTATAGAAATGTAAATTGCTAATTTTATATTCAATCAATTTCTAAATATTATATATTTAAAGTTTTTTAATGTTTATTTATTTATTTATTTTTTTGAGAAATAGATAGAGACAGACCATGAGCATGGGAGGGGCACAGAAAGACAGAGAGAATCCGCAGCAGGCTCCAGGCTCTGAGCTGTCAGCACAGAGCCCGATGTGAGTCTTGAACCCATGAACTGTGAGATCATGACCTGAGGCAAAGTCAGACGCTCAACTGACCGAGCAACCCAGGCACCCCTAAATATGATATATTTTAGATAAACATTAACTCTCGGCCTGAGTAGAACATTTCTCCAATGCAAGAGAGATGACTTTATATCATTGTTTCCATGTACAAAAGAAAAATTTCTATGTTCTTGTTATCCAGATACTCTTAATTCCATATAAAATCTTTCTAGAAAAAAATAAAGAGAAATTAAGCTTAGACAATGACCATGTTTGGGGCTGAAGTCCTTTAAGACTCACTAGTCACTCCATAATTCTTTCCTCAAGAAAAATAAAATCTGTAATAAAAAGTAAATAAAGTTGAGAGTTCCTATTGGTCTCAAGAAAGTCACACAGATATCATTATTCACTTTTTCCTAAAAGATATATTTTACTTATTACAAATATGTGAAATACACAATGCTTACAGCTTTGTGGTTAGGTAATTAAAAAACTTATCTGCTTAATGTTTCAAGTTATTACTAAGGTAGAAACCACCTTAAAAGATATCAAAAGATGTCCATGCTGCCCAGGATTTTGATTTGTGAAAAGTTATAAATGTGCAGAAAACATGTATTATTTTTGCAGCAGATTAAAGGTTGTTGAGGCACTTGGGTGGCTCAGTCTGTTCAGTATCCAACTCTTGATTTTGGCTCAGGTTATGACCTCACCCCTCATGAGATTGAATCCTGCATCAGGCTCCATGCTTACAGCATGGGATTCTCTCTCTTCCTCTCTCTGCTTCTCCCCTGCTTGCTCTCTCTCTCTCTAAAAATAAATGAATAAACATTAAAAAAAATAAAGTTCGTGGGCAGAAACCAGGGTTACCTCCTCTCAAAAGGTGGGGCATCCATAATCCCTCACAGGTATGAGAAGGGAAAGTCACACACACACACACACACACACACACACACACACACACACGGCTAAAGTCAGCATGTTAAAATTAATGTAATTATTTTGAGTGCAGAAATATGTGTTTTATTTTATTAGGTTTATTTATTTATTTTGAGAGAGAGAGAGAGAGAGAGAGAGAGAGAGAGAGAGAGAGAATCCCAAGCAGATTCTGCACCGACAGCACAGAGCTAGACCCAGGAGATCATGACCTGACCCAAAATCAAGTCAGAAACATAACTGACTAAGCCATCTAGGCATGCCAGAAATAGGTATTTTAATTAATTAATTATTTTTGATATCTTGGCTTCTTAAAATGTATATATTGTTAATTATTTTAAAGGAACAACAAAAAAAGAGAAGCTACCTTTGCTTTTGGCAGGTAGCTCCTATTGCATCGATAAAGGCATGGGAAGTAAACACAGAGACTCTAAAACCCCATCAGATGGCGGACAGGGAGCACAGGGTCATACTGTGGAGAGGTGGCTGGAGCTGTGTAAGTCGCAAGTACCCTTAGTGAGAGAGATGCTGCGTAATTCTCCTGTAGTCAACCAAACTCTCAGCCGCCTCATTCTGCCAATGAAGAAAGTTGAGTTCCTTCTCCTGGGGTTTCAAAATGACTTTACAGGTGGAGATGCTTCATCATGCTCGCCTTCTTGCCCCCTCCCCTGCCTCTCCCTCACCTCTGGGGGCAAGAAAGCACAGCTGGTGGAACTGAGAGCTCTGAGACCCCGTTCCCTCCCTTGCCTTGTGATGGAGAGTGGCGGTCTGGTGGTGCCTTGCAGCTAGAACAAAACTACATCTAAAATTCGAGAGACTCTGGGGTGCCTGGGTGGCTCAGTCAGTTAAGCTTCCGACTTTGGATCAGGTCATGATCTCTTAGTTCGTGAGTTTGAGCCCCACATTGGGCTTTCTGCTGTCAGCATGGAGACTGCTTCAGATACTCTGTTCCTGTCTCTCTGCCCCTCCCCCGCTTGTGTTCTCTGCCCCCACCCCACCCTCTCTCCCTCTCAAAAATAAATAAATATTGAGGAAGAAAAATATCATATGACTTCACTCATATGGGGACTTCAAGACACAAAACAGATGAACATAAGGGAAGGGAAGAAAAAACCATATGAAAACAGGGAAAGGGACAAAACATATGACTCTTAAATATGGAGAACAAACAGAGGGTTACTAGAGGGGTTGTGGGAAGGAGGTGGGCTAAATGGGTAAGGGGCATTAAGGAATCTACTTCTGAAATCATCACTGCACTATGTGTAACTAACTTGGATATAAAATAAAATAAAATAAATAAACAATAAAAAAATTTTAAATTTGAGGGACGATGGAAGTTGAGTGAGGAATCAACCAAATTCATTAGTTTCTCATGCCTTTCCCAAAACGGGTCAGATTAGTTAGAGAAAAAGCTATTTGAGGGAGTCCTCATTTTGTCTTTAAAAGGAAGATTGTTTAAATTAACAGTGAAAAGTTCTTATCTGACAGTGTTTTTGGATGTTATGATAGATGAAAATGGTTCCAGAAAGTTCATGAACTATCCACGGTCCTGACCATCTCTGTAAGAAGGAAAAATTGATTAATTAAAGGATGGCTGATCATAAGAACATATTTTGATGTCTGTGTGGAAGTTATTTTATGTGTTAGTAACTCTTTGTTAATGTGGGAGAATGCCTCTTTCTGACTTGACATTAAAGTGTCCATATTTCTATAAAAATGCTATGACCTTTAGCAGCATGATATGATTAAAGGTATTATAAAGTGATTTGGGTTAAAAAAATGGGCTTTTCAGAGTTTTAGAACAGGTACCTGGTTCCAAAAGTCTATTTCCATATTTCAAGCACAAAATTAAAAACACTTAAGTCAGGCATAAGCCTTTCTTTGGGGGAAAAAAAATAAACACATACAATCAGATATACTCACACATCTGATTTTCTAATTTTTTTCTTTCAGAAATAAATAAATATTTCAAGATTAAAATTGTAGGCAGAATAAGACTTGTGTTAAGTATGAAAAAACTCAAAAGTGGTGCCATCAATTTGAAGTTCCTCATTATTCTGACAAAGCCAAAATATGATTACTGTTTTAAATCAGTAATTTTCATTTTTAGCACTTAAAACAAAAGAGAAAAAAGTCACATTTGTTCTACTGTCCTGGAAATGGGCAGTAGGATATAATCATTGCAAATATGCCAAGGATATAGACCAGGGGTTGGGTCATTAACACATTTTCCTGGGAATAAAAATTGAAAAGGATAGAAAACCAGCTTTTAAATGACTACTGCAGTCCCAATTTCTGAGCTGAGATGAAAAGAACTAAAATATAAACCTTATACTTGCTAAAAAGTATATATTATTTTCATATATATGGGAAATACATATGTGAATATATGCACATATGTGTATATGTATGTATACATGCAGATGTAATGCCAGATTTGGTGTTCTCAATTTAAAAGAAAATAAAAATGCAAGTTATAAACACAGACGTTTTAGTATTTTGCTTTATACGATTTTTCTGCTTGGAATGGTGAAATGTATTTTTGTAAGATCCATTTACTTAAAATATCATATTGCTTTTCATCATGGTAATTGTGCGGTTACCACAAAAACAAAACGGAGTCTCCAGTAATGGCTTATTTTAATCCTTTCAAAAGTTCAATTTTTATCCAAGGCAAAAATGGCCAGATTTGTTGGGGCTGCATCTTTCTAAATATCTGAGTAGAAATAGTAAAGTCAAGTCTGTAATGGCGGCAGATCTCTACCCAAGTGGGAAAGAAGAAAGTATAGCAAAGGACAAACGGAACTAATTTCAGTCTTTCCTATGTGTGTAGTAAAATATTTGGTCTTTCTCAGAGAGGTCTGCCTTTGCCCTCAGCTCCTAAGGGTAAACTAGGTCAGAGTTCATAAGGAGTATTATATAATAGCTGAGCATTTCTTAAACCTCAGCAAGAATAATAATTAAAACTGAACCCACTTAAGTGGCCATCCAACCCTAACTAGGGTTTCTTTCTCTCTTTCTTTCTCTCCTTTTCTTTCTTTCCTTCTTCCTTTTTTAATATTTGCTTATTTTTGAGAGAGAAAGACAAAGAGAGAGGGTACCTGGGGGAGGGCAGAGAGAGAGGGAGACACAGGATCTGAAGAAGGCTCCAGGCTCTGAGCTGTCAGCACAGATCCTGATGTGCGGCTCAAAGTTGAGAACTGCAAGATCATGACCTGACTCGAATTCAATCATGACCTGAGCCGAATTCAGAAGCTTAACCTACTGAACCACCCAGGCGCTTCCTACCTCAGGTTTCAATGCCCTCCTTTTCTTTTTTCTTTCTTTTTCTTCTTTTAATAATACAGATTTTCTTCACATTTTGGAAATGTGGTTTCAATCTCCATTGTTATCAGTTAAACAGCTTGAATATATTGACTCAATATACATCAGGAATTTCTACCACTTAAAACTTTGACATATTGAATATAATTTTACTAAGTAATCCGAAAAAATACTAGTGTCAAGAATTTACATAATATCACCTATTTTTGTCTGGTAACTGGTAGCAGATGATGGAATTGAACACCCTGTCATTTCTGCAAAGTTTTATTTTCTAGAAGGGCTATACTGCATAGTAGTTAATATCTTGAAGAATAGAATTAACCTACCTGCATTTGAAAGTATGCTATTCCACTTTCTGGGGGGGAATCTGAAGAAATTACTTAATTCGTGGGTTTAACTCTTTGCCATAATATCTTACACATTTTCTGTGAAGTGAGGTACACAAAGCTAACATATTAATGTTCTTAAAAGAGTGGCACTCTATAAATAAGTATTATTATTATTATTTATTATTTAAATGCATATTATACAATTAATATTAAATATGAGTATCTGATATGGAAAATGGAAAAATAAACAAACACATAAAACAAAAGTCTTATTTTTACTTGAAATATGTTTGACTATCCCTAAAGTAAAGGACAGTGTTAAGCAATAAAGTATATTTTTGAATCCCAGATGGAGGCATGGCAAATAACTCTCACATTAAACAAACGGTCTGCCTGCACATTTCAAGAGTCAGTTTTTCAAACAATAATCTCTGTCTATTTTTCACTGGTCTGATTGTCAGGAATATTTTAGAGGGGGGCTTATCACAAGATATTCTATTATATTCTCCTTTTGTTTCCCTTCTCTGTACAGCTAAGAGAGAACACTAGAAGAGAATAAAAAAGGAACTATCTCACAATAAAATAACATAAATCACATAAATATTTTAGGTAAAATATTTTAAAACATTATTTTAAATTTTTAGTCATCAATACAGGCATAGATTTATATTTTAGCACCAATACATAATAAATGGCTATCACTGGGCAAGGAAATAGAGAAGCCTCAGGATCTATATCTGCTGGAGAAAACATAAGGTCATTGAAGAGATTAAATTATACAACCAATCTGTAGCACTTAAAATATTACTTGCTGCACAGAAATTGTTCAATGACTTTCTATAGTTATTATTACCATCACCACAAATGCTATTGTGAAATGCAGATGTGCTTTTTAAAAGAATAATAAATTAGATAGCTGTCATCAGTAGAAGTATCTTTCATTGAAATAAATTTTCCTTTTGACTGTGTAGTATGATTCAATCCCCACAAAATTCTTTATCTTTGTAATTAAAGAGAAGAAATGAAATTGAATTACAATAAATTAGTGGTTCCAATTATTTACCTATTTCTCTACTCATGTTCTTTGCCATAGATTTTACAGACCGTTTAGTAGCCTAGAGTTTCAAGCAAATTCCCTTTTACTCAACTTTTGGATCAGTCGTACAACTTGCTTTGGCCAATAATAGGGTAGCGTCTGATTCAGGAAGAGCATTCAAATGTGCTTGTGAATTTGGATGTGCCTACTGTGGCTTCTATAATCGTCCTTAGGAAAGTATGCCCACCCTGGTTCCTAGTATACAGATAAGATACAAATATAACACTGTACTAGCCCTAATTCATAGTATAAGGATAAGATACATGTATCACTGTAAATTAATTATAAAAATAACTTATTTAAAAATTTTTAAATAAGGCATGACCCTGAAATTATAGCAGTAGCCTGACATTTATACCTCCAAACAAGACATATTAATATTAAAATATAAATTTCCAAGCAAATTACAAATCACCTCTTCAATATGCCAATCTTAAAATTTTACACACACACACACGTGCACATACACATGCACACACACACACACCCATGGCATCTCCAAAGCCTATCTAAAGCAGTGACATTTACCAAAACACAAATAATCACTAAAGGAGATGTGGAAGAAGTTCTTGATTTTAATTATCTCTGCTGGAGATTGTTTGAAACATTTGTAGAATTACTGGCTTTAGTAAAAATGGGGTAAATATGGAGATTCAATGAATAATGAAATTTCCCAAGGCAAGAGGTGGGAACCACATGCTTATTCATTCTTCTTTTTATATCACCTAACTTAAAAACATATATTTTGAGAAAAAAGTGGTATTATATCAACATATATTGCTTACTGTCATTTCCTCTTCTAAATGCATTCAGAGTCAAATTTCCACATCACCCTTTTAACATTTTATTTTCAAATATCTATATTTTGCTTTCCATTCTGAAGAAGGTAATTTATAAAATTTCCTAAGAAAATAGATGGCTATAATTTTTAAAAATATCAACTAAATTTGACATTCCCTAGAGGAAAAATATCAATTCTGGAAATATTAAACAGGACTAGAATTATTTAGATTCCTTAAAATTTGTAGTTTGAAACATACATGAGTGCCGAAAAGAAATTCTCCAGCTAACATGTTGCACCACTTGGCTGTCTGGTCTGCAAGGTAAAATTACTGAGTTTCTTTAATAGGACCCTCACCTGAGGTAGTATGAAGATTAGGGTCAATCCATTCCCCAAGTTTCACTCAATTCTAATGTTTATATTCAGAAATATATATGGAAAAAGATGTCAGAAGCACTTTAGTAGGCTGAATAATGGACACCCCTGCCAAAATATATCCACCTCTTAATCCCAGGAAACTGTGAATATATTATGTTACGTGGAACAAGGAATTAAGTTTGAAGATAAAATTAAGATTTTAGAAGCTCCTGGGTGGTTCAGTTGGTTAAATGACTAACTCTTGATTTCAGCTCAGGCATGGAGCCTGCTTGGGATTCTCTCTCTCTCCCTCTCTCTCTGGCCCTCCCCCACTCATGCTTATGTGTACTTTCTCTCTCAAAATAAATAAGTAAATTATTTTTAGGAGGAAAAAAAGGTTGCTAATCTACTAGCTTTAAAATAGGGAGATTTTCCTGGATTATCTGGATGGGCACAGTGTGTTCACAAGAGTTCTTAAAAGATGGAGGAGGGAGGCAGGAGGGTCGGTATTAGAGCAATGCAATGTGAGAAAGAATTTGACCCGCCATGCTGGCTTTCATGATGGAAGTGGGGCATGACCACTAGAATTCAGCCAGCCTCCAGGAGCTAGAAAAGGCAAGAAAAGGGATTCTGCCCTGGAGCCTCTAAAAGTAAATGCGGCTCTGTGGATATCATGGTTTTAGCCAAGTGAGACCCACTTGGGACTTCTGAACTCCAGAAATGTAAAGAAATAAATCTGTGTTGTTTGAAACCATGCGTTGTGGCAATTTCTAAGAGCAGCAATAGAAAATTAATACTACATTGATCAAATGGAGATATCACTATGCACAGTATGATATAGCGAGTTGCTTATGTTTGGGTGGAGGAACCAGCACAGAGAAATCTCTGTGGCACAATCTTCCTGACGTCTAATCTTCATAGCAGTAGAGAGTTTGACAAAATGGGAAAACCTTGTGGTATCATTGGGATTATTCTTGTCTTTAGGAAGATGTGGTGGCTTTTAATATCAAGGATCAATGACATTTTAGCATTGTAACATAGATTAAAGTTTCTCCCTTAGAAGAATAACACTAGGAGACTTAACATATTGATTAAATTCTAAGAGTTTGAATTGTTGACTTCCTAAGTACATTCTCAAGTAATCCTTATGTCATGTAATGTAGGAGATCAAAAGTGTACATATTATTTCATTGTTTTTAAGGAGAGAGGGGTGCCTGGGTGGCTCAGTAGGTTAAGCATCTGACTTTTGATTTCAGTTCAGTTCATGAGTTCAAACTGTACATCAGGCTCTGTGCTAACAGTATGGAGCCTGCTTGGGATTCTGTCTTTACCTCTCTCTCTGCCCTTCCCCCACTCATGCTTGCTCTCTCTCTTTCTCAAAATAAATAAATAAACTTAAAACAAAAGATAGTTATAAAAAAAATAACACTTCTGGCTTTTCTAGGGTTCTGTTCTTATTGTTGCTCTAAATTCCACATGAGTCATTGGAACTCACTGACTGTATACAAGTGTGTTTGTATATGTATGTGGCTATGTGTGTGTGTGTGTGTCAGTGGATGGGAGTACAGGTACAAACTGGCAGATTATAGCTAAAAGTAATAAATGACAGAATGGGTAGCAATTCCCCAGTGATGGAGAGATCAAATAAATACTGCCAAAGATGGAGTCTTGAAGGTGAGAGAAGGAGAAGAGAAGAATCTGCAGGTACGGGAGATCATTTCAAATCTGTTTGGGCTAAATCCCGCAGGAAGCGTGATGCGCTACAACCCTTGGATAATATTTAGGGGACCAAGACCACGGAGTTTGTCATTATTTTTTGTCTTCATCTTTAGAAGAAGAATTAACAGTCCATTACTGGCTTTCATGTTGGAGAGGGTGCATGACTCATGGCATCCAGCAAGCTTCCAGAAGGTAGCCTTTCTGAGGACCTTCAAGTGGCATATTCCAACTGCAAGTGGAATCAATACCAGCTACATATTTTGTAAGGACCAGTTCAAAACAGGAATGTGTAAGTCTCTTTGTTAAATATATATATATTTAATTTATATAAATTTATATATATATATAAATTATATGGACACAAATTATATATATTATATATATATAAATTATATATATAAATTATATATAAAATATATATAAATTTATATAATTATTTGTATATATATTCAGAATTTCAAGACGGTGAGGACAGGACACTAAAACCAGTGTGAGACTCTTCCAAGCATAGGATCCTATGCAGGGTCATATACCGATGAAGGTCGCAAACTCGTGAAGCTTTCCCTGATGGGAAATGTGTGTCGGGTGGTCTAAAGTGAGGCTGAGAAAGCTTGAAATAGCTGCCTCTCCTACCTCTACGATGTTCCTTTCCTTCCCCTGTGGCACCTGGGGAGAGAATCAGTGCATTCTGACACAACAACCTGGAGGTTGGAAGGTACTGAGAACGGTGTGTCCTTTCCTTTTCCCGGGGCACCTGGGGAGAGATTCTTACACACTAGCATTCTTACACACTAGCCTTGGGGTTGGAAGGTACTGAGAATGGAGAGGTGTCTGTTTCATTTTCTAAGGGTGTAACTATCGTGTGAAGTGGCTGTAACCCACAGCTGACTCTCTGGTATGGGAGCGAAAGCCAGATGCGGGTGCGTGGGGAGTCCCAGAAGGAAAGAATGGGTAGTGAGCCTGCAGTCGCTGGAGGACAAGTTGCCCATCCATCCCAGTCTTTGCATTACCTTCTCTCCCAGCATGCTTTCACAGTTATCAACAGTGAAGACAGCAGAGAGGTGCCCAGACCCAGCTGACCTGCTCAGAATGCCATAAAGTAATGCCCAAGATCTTTTCCAACAGGAAGTGGAAAAGCAAAACAAGTGGGTGGATGTGTGGGGAGATGAATGTCATTTAGGGTTTATTGAACATAAATAAATTTTCTTTTTTTTTAATGTTTATTTCTTTTTGAGAGGGAGGGGACAGAGAGAGAGGGAGAGAGAGAATACCAAGCAGGTTCCTCACTGCCAGCGCAGAGCCTGAACAGAGCTTGACCTCATCAACCGTGAGATCATGACCTGAGTTGAAACCAAGAGTCTGGTGCTTAACCAACTGAGCCAATCGGGTGCCCCAGACATGAATAAATTTCAAAACTTAAACCAGAATTGTGCATGTAGTTAGGCATGGAAACACTCAGGTTTTTGCCATTACAAAATAAGAGTGAAATACATTTGGTGAAAGAAAATTAAAATTGTATTTTTGAATACATAAAACTTATAAACCACAAAATGTGTATGTTTATGCTGTGAAAAATATAAAACAATCATAATTCTAATAAATTTATGAATTAAGTAAATACTATATATTTTTTTAGCTTGGTTAATTCGCTAAAATAAAATATCAAAGAGTAATCGTGTTTGAAAAGGGAAAAAACTGAGTAAATGGATTTTCACATTTTCAGGTAGAATATGTTATAATCATATACTGACTTACCATATACTACATATTTTAACAATATTTTTAACTTCTCAGTTGTGCCGATAAATGAAAGGTTATATAATCTGAATGGTGCAATCAGAAAATCCTCAAGCAACAGAACATAAAATGATGGGCAAGATTCAATAAATACCCTTCTTAAATCAATTCTTGTCATTTCAGGAAAGTAAGGACACAGCGAAACTGAAAACTAAAGTTGTGTGAAGATTTGATGCTTTATCTGCATTAGAGTGATCTCCCAGAAATCAAGGAATATGACATTTGTAGCTGCATAAGGAACGACTAATAGATACTGAGTTCATTCCAAGTGGGACAAATTGAAACCCAGAGTTCCACACAAAGATGGGACCCTTGAGAAATTATTGCAAAGATAAATAGAACACAGGCCTAATAAAACAAAAAAAAGATACTGAAAAAAAAAATGTCTTTATTTTCAGTGCTTCAGAACTTAAAATCACTCACAGAGGCTTGTAGAGAAATATATTCTCCTATAAGGACCTGGTGTCCCCCAGGTAAAAAATTTACATGAAAGGCTATTGATGTAGGACTTCTGGATGGATACAATGAAGAGCCCGGCAGACCTTCTCCCCAGAGAAACAACTATTTATTATTTATTTACATAAAATATACTAATTTAACTTTCTGGAGATTGACCTCACGGTATACAGCACAGAGAGAAACGTTATTAAAAAAATCTACTAAATATCGCTAAGTATAGCCTGCCAGCCACAACCTGTTTCCTGTCCAGTTGCCCAGAGTATCCAGCCTCTCCTCCAGAGACTCTAATATGGGTGGGAATAGTCAAGCAAAATGGGGCCCTCTCCCTCTCTTTCCAGTTTGACACGAGAGTCTTACTTTAAGGAGTGACAATCGGCTGGCATCTCTTACCTCCTTTCATGCCATACCTCTGCCCCAGTCCCTGTTGTAGAAAAGCGATTCTGTGTGGGTGAGGCTAAAAGACAAATGGTCTTTTTCCTACCCAGGGACTATTAGTAGAGGAGAAACTACATCCCCAAGCCCAGAAGGGCAAGACTCCTGGAGCCCTGATCATCCCTACCCCAGCTTGCTTTTAGGGAGCAGTTCTGACACTGAGAAGAACAACCTGAGGAGGTGAGTGTCTACTTTCCTCCATACCAAGGATGCCTGCACGATGAGCAGGGGCTTCACTCCATGAGAAGTGAGTCAGTAGGAAGAAGAGATCCACAGCTCTGCCAGAAGCGACTTTGTTTGGAACAAAGCATGAAGAATGCTGGACCTGAGGACACTGTCAATAGCAGTGGAGGCCTTGGTGAAGAGTAAGTAGAAGGTAGCTTCATGATGGTGGCAAGAAGTGAAAGGAGAGAGTAGCTAGAAGTTCAACAGAGAACGAAGACAACCAAGGAAAAGCAAGGTTGGATAGTATTAAGGGAGCCCTCACCCCTGGGGTTTGGGGAAACTATGCATGGGACTGGTTGACAGCATAAACACGCAGGAAGCACCAAGCAGAGAAGGACACAAGATAGACTCGAAAGCGTTTCCCACGTATACACACATCACTAGGACCTCCAGCAGAACTGCTGATAACACACGATCTGAACCCAAAAACAGCTCTTAGAAAGCCAGACTTAAAAAATTAAATTCCACCCATCCCTGGCAGTCAGATTGTGCATGTCCAAGGCTCCACCTCAGGAGTAATCAGAGAGCAAGTCTCCAAGACAGAAGTCACCATGAGAACATGAAACAAAAAATATAAACTCTCTGGACAGAGGTGACATCTGCAAAGCCACACAACCAACCAATGGTAATGACGAAAAATCTTAACTGGCTAAACATTTTCACCAACAGGGGCATATGCTAACCCAGTGGTGACACCCTAAGCAGCCAGATAAAAAGAGGGCAAAAGAATTATCTGAACAGAGACATCAGAGGCAGCACTAAGCAAGAGAAAAATACTTTCCAGAAATAGTTCGAACAAGTCACTAAAAAATAAATTTAAAAATTTAAAAAACTTAAAAAGCAACAACAACAGCATCAACCAAGGATGTTGGTTACCAGAAGTTGACTTTGGAAATGAGTGGGTGCCCTGCCAGGGACTATAGAGCAAATGGGGTGTTTCTGTGTGATCTCAAGTGGTCAGAGTAGCCTCACTACCCCACCCCCACCCTACTCACAGCACTTTATTTAGTTCAGCAAGAGTCTATGTCCATGGAAACTATGAGGGCGGATTTGGCTGGAAAAAAAAATGTAGGCAATGTCAATGTTTCCGTGTTGCTAAAAGTGGTCTGATGACAACTTCCTAGAGGGAATGCTGGAAGAAAATAATTCTCAGCCAACAATTATCCACCCAAATAAATCAAGCTTGAGGGAAAAATTAAAATACTAAATAACAAGAGCAGAGAACCCAACACTGACCGACCTTTAGTGAAGGATTGTTTTTTTTTTTACATGATACATTTCAGAAAGTAGGCATAGATCCTACTGTGATGCATCAGAAGGATAGGTGAGATCAAAAATTGGTAAAATTGCTGGTGAATCCAAACAAGTGTTAAATCATAAACAAATACTTGATACTTGAGGTTTCGGGCAAGAAAGATGGAATTAAAATATACAACACAATGCCACGTTAGACAAAAGACGGCCCAGAAGACATGAAATATTAATAATATTTTATATTGCTCACAAGGAGAACAGAAATGTATTATTATGGAATTTTTTCAGTCAAGTGTATATGTCAACCTTTTAAATGTGAAAATGATCATTTAAAGTAGAATATTCAATTTCATCAGTAAAAAGTAAAAGGAAAATGAAAAACCAAAATTAAGGTAAAACTTCATCAGTATAACAAAGGAAGTTCAACTTTATAATAATATATCTATATGAAATATAAGTTTTAGGCACATATAAAAACATAAGCTACGGAACATTTGAAAGGCCAACGATGTCACAATGGCTTCATTATTTTAGCCATGTATCTTTGGTCTATGTCCAGGGTCATGAAAGCAAATCAAAAAGGAGCTGAATTTAACAATAAGTGATGTGTCAGACATCAACCGAATTTTTTGTTTGCTATAGGCCCTGACAGCTATTACTCAGTTACCTCTTTTTCAGTATTTCTTGAAGCTGGTTTTTTACTTTCACTTTAGTGAAAATTATACATTGATTTTGACTCTTTGAGAGATGAATTGCAATTAGTATTTGATGACTCACTGACCCCCTGTAAAGAATTCATTAAGCAGATGGTACAGGGAAACTTAGGGATAATTCAGTTCACATCGTTCCAATTTGCCACATCCTATTTTAAACCATGACCCACTTAAAGATGATTGAGAAATGTCTAACAGAGCCATTCACTTCCCTTATTTACTCTCTGAAGAATTTAAAATGACACAGAAAAAAGTGTGTGCGATTTTTCAATGGCCCTAAAAATTTCCATTGAAGATCACAGAGCCTAATCAAAAGAAATTTCTTTTATGAATGTGACTGCAATGGATACATTTTTCTCAGATGCCAGTCAATGCTAAGTGTCATCGTTATTTGGATGCTCTGATTTAAAGAAATTGTTTGGGACTCCATAAACTT
The DNA here is from genome assembly GCF_023721935.1 of Panthera uncia. Classification (NCBI taxonomy): domain Eukaryota; kingdom Metazoa; phylum Chordata; class Mammalia; order Carnivora; family Felidae; genus Panthera; species Panthera uncia. The sequence continues at coordinate 135,999,766 of NW_026057577.1, read as the reverse complement.
TATCATATCTACTCAGAAGCAAAATAGTTTATAATTGAAAAACCTAAAATATGTTGACCCATATTACCATATAACAAACCAGGGCTTTTTGGGTTATGTTCTAATTACCCAGATTTTGAAATTGAATATTTGCTCACAGTGCTTTATTTTTTGCTGTTAAGCAAAACTAAAATGTGGAAGAAATCAATTTTCAGAATTAGTTTTAGTTTTCCCTACATAATACAGCCATACTGTAATTTTTTTTCATATGTAGCTGGAAGTCTTTGGGTATTTCTTCATTAACTTCTAAAATTCTCTTCTGTATACACTGCTAGAATATATGCAGTACATTGACAATAGAAGGCTTAAAAACAAAAGAAAAAAAAAAAAGAAAACCAATATTGTTCTGGCTTAATTTCAATCTACAGAAAAGAAGAGTGACAGTTCCAAAGACTTCTACCAGGCCCTTCTGGGTCCAGCGTGACATTTTGATATGCTTGTTCACCAAATCTGCCTAGGGACCCAAAGGCATTTTTGCTCTATCGGCAAATGTTTCAAAAGATAGGCTCATTAATCCAAACCTGTAACTGCTGTCTTACAACCTGCTCCCAGAATCTGATTTGAAGTAGGTTACCGCAGGTTGTATTCACAACAAAAGGAAGGCGTAACTTAATGTTCACCAATAACGGAAACTTTAAATAGAAGATAGCATAGGCCCTCTTTATTAGGAAGGAAAGTGATCTGAAAATTTGACCGAATTTGGCTTCAGCAGAAAGGAGTTTCTCTTAGCAAGAGAAGTCCACAGGATTAAGGCAGAACCAGCTTCTCTGTCTTTCCCTGATTTAAAATTTCAGCCTGTTGAATTTATCCCCGCTCATGCTGCTTCCTGGGTACCATAACCCGGGTACCATCATGTATCACGTGCAGGCTCCAGCAACAAAAGGGTCAAAGGACAAGATGCTGTGGTTATTTACTGCCATGTAATGAATTAACTAAATTTTAATTGTTAAATATTATTTGTTATCACTACTGTTATTATTAAATTATTAAATTTTAATTGTTAAATATTATTTGTTATCACTACTGTGCTTATCTCTCAGGAAGCACAATCTGTGCTAAGCTCACCTGAAAAGATCTGCTGTTCTTGAAAACTGGAGGGTCAGCTGGAGACTCGCCTGGATGATATCTCTTCCCTCTTCTTATTCTCCCCGCCCTTAATCCGGGTGACCCAACCACTCACCTCTTCTGACTGGTAGAAAAAAAAAGCATGACATGGTCATTGAGGTTTTTCAAGAGCCCCAGGGCAGTAATTTCCAAGCGTTCTAACAGTTACAGCTAGATATCTCTTCTGTAGCTGTCTACTCTTAAACGTTACCCCAAGCCCATCTCAGATTCCAAAGGAGACATACAAGAATCAAATACCTCGAAAAGCATAGTTCATTTGGGGCTATCATTTATTCATGATATAGGTCACCTGGCCCCTAACAATTCATATTTCTCCTCCATTTAAAATACAACCTCAGGGAAGCCTGGGTGGCTGGGTTGGTTAAGCTCAGGTCATGATCTCAGGCTTCATGGGTTTGAGCCCCGCATCTGGTTCTGCACTAACAGCTCGGAGCCTGCTTCGGATACTCTGTCTTCCTCTCTCTCTGCCCCTCCCTGCCCTCTCAAAAATAAAATACACTCTTCTTCCCCACTCCACTTCTGACAACCAGATGCCTCATTTCATCATGGAAGTCAGGTTTGAAAATTGGGCTTTCATCAGGTGCATTTGTCCATAAGGATCTTCAGCTGCTGGAGAAGTCCATCTGAAGTCCTTTAAACTAAGTAGACAAGTTAACTCACACCCAAGCTTCTACGCAGTTTGCAACTTTGAGGCTAGAGCAAGGAAAGCAAGACACTTTCCCAAAGGGAGAAAATGAGAGGCACAGAGCAGGGACTTGTCACTTATAATTCTGAATTCCAATTGGGCCCATGTTGCCAGTTGCTCGATTAGGGCTCAGTTTTGCTCCAGGATTCTGGAACACTCTGAGTCCTCTTTCCTTTTTCATAAAAAATCTTCCACTTTTTCAGCTTGTTTCTTGCCTGAGAAATTTGAACACTTTGAAACCTCTTTATTCTGGGATACTTTTTGTTAATTTTTTAAAGCTTATATAACTCCTTTATAAAATTATGTATCTCTTAGACCTCAAATAATAATTTACTCCATTACATAAAAGCAACACAACATAACATCTCTTTTCAAGCCATGCCCGTCTACTTAGGACTGCAAACCATGGTGCCTTAGTGTAATGCCAGCAAGATTCTTAGGTAGCTATTATCTATGAGGGAGTGTCTAGGATGGATAACTTGAAGATTTTTTGAAAAGTTTATTTATTTATTTTATATAGAGAGAGAGTAAGACGGGAAGGGGCAGAGAGAGAGGAGGAGAGAGAATCCCAAGCAGTCTCTGTGCTTTCAGTGTGCAGCCTGACGTGGGGTTTGACATGGGGCTTGATCCCATGACCGTGATATCATGATTTGAGCTGAAATCAAGAGTGGGACGTCTAACCGAGTGAGCTGTCCAGGCACTCCAAAATATTTATAAGTCATTTATTTTCTTGTTGAAAGTGTCTATGAGGCATCCAGTTGACATTTTCTGATTATCAACAAAGATTAAAAGGACCATGCTGTGACTTGAGGCTACTTCTAATGGCAGTGCCCTGGATTTAATATTGTTTTAGTGACATTTCTTACGTTGAGACTCTTTTGTCAAGAGAGACTGGGGATGGGAAACAAGTTTATTTGTGAACCCAGTAATCCCTGGCTTCCTCTTATTTCCCCTAAATTATGCTTTAAAAATGAATGCTTCCTTTCTGAGCTCAAAAGACTTTTTTAGTATTTTTTTCTAGGTAGTGAAAAGAAGCCAGTGGGCACTTTCTACGTTCTGTCCGGAAAGTGTATGGCCCTATCCACCGGTTCCATATGAGGACTTTTCTAGCTTCAACATTAACGCAGGCAGCGGTTTTGCTGATCATTCTGCACTTAACTCAGGTCCACTTAGTTAAGGTCTGCACTAGCAATTTTCTGTCTTTTCAGAGTTTATTAGCTGTTTCCATGAGGCCTTCAGATCCCCGCTCACTACCCAGTTTCAAAAGCAGTGCCACAGAATGTTAGGTTTCTGATACAGAAGCATCTCCCTTCCAGGTATTGATTTCTATTGCAATTGTGTCTTCCAGTGAAATACACCATATTGACATTTGGTGAATTAAATAACAACCATCTCATAATTGCTCACGACTATGTAATACGGGCTGGGATCATCTGGACAGTTATTCTTTTGTCTTGTCAGTGGTCACTTGTATGCCTGCATTGTTCCTCCCGGTCGTAGGGAGTAGGCTCTCTTGCCATGTAATCTCAGGTCCTCTCCTTTTCCACCTAAGTGCTCTGATTGCTTTCTCCATGGGGATCCTTCATCAGAGTTGGAGGACATCTCACATCCCTAAAGCATGAAACAGCACCTGACAGGCCTTCTTAAAGCTATACCAGCAACTGGTACAATATCATTTTCATCCCATTCTATTGGTTAATACAAATCCTGAGGTCAGCCCAACTTCAGGGAGGAGGAACTAAACAAAGCACAAATACTAGGACACATGGTTAATTTGGGTAAAAATTGCAGGCAACATCTAATCATAGGCAAACTCTAATAATCACCAGTAGTGGGAACTTCAACTATAATACACTACCGCTACATTGTAGTATGGAGGGATGCAATCTACTGAAAATCAAGTATCAATAGCTGAACTAAAATTTACCATATAAATAAGAAAGGGCCAAGGGAGAGAGTATGGGCTTGGTGTAGAGTCTCAATGGTGATTCATGGAAGCAGTTTCTTTGTCTTCCCAGCAGGTGATTCTCAGCAGGTTGAACTTCATCTTCATTCTCATTACCTAACGATTGCCAAAAGGCCGATTGATCTTCATGTATCAAGTCTTTATGCCGCGTGGAAAAGCTGTAAATGGGACAAAATGGTTCTGTGAGCCCAGTTGTTTCCATGAGAAGAACAAAGCTAGGAGATTTCTACTTCCTTTTTCACCGAGCAGAGTTATATCATAGGGCTATTCCCAGCAATATGGGAGATAATGCACGCTAGAAAAATATTGACCATTTGGTATGCAAAACCTATAACCTAAGGGAAAGTAATTTTCAAAGATCAGGATTTGAATGTGTGTTGGTTGCTCGTTCTTAGCTCCTTCAGTAAAAGCATATAAAATAATTACAATACTGGTTGGAAATGATCAGTGTGCAAACAAAGATAGAAGGAAATACTGCTCTGGTAACAGGGCTCTGTCTATACCCTATTGTCTAAATTGCCTGTGTTTTCAGGAATTTGGGGTCCTATAATGTTGGAAAAATCAACTATTGCTGTACTCTAAATAACAAAGAGAAACTATCATTTAGTGCCTTTTTCAAGAACGTGAAATATTCTCAGACAGATAATGTGAGATAGCTCAATGACAAAGATCAGATATAATATATTGCATTCACACCAGTAGCAACCTATTGGCCTTATTCAAATCAGTTATATTCTTCTGTCGAGGCTCATGACCGTCAAGCTACAGAAACCGCATTTCTTGGCCTCTCTTGCGGCCAGGTGTGCCGCATGACTAAGTTCTTAGTAAAGGGATGTAAGTAGAGGAGAAATGGGCAACAGCAAATACATCTGAAGCATGATTGCCCATGAATTACTCTTTCTTTACCTTGCTCCCAAATGGAAATGGTGATGACCCCACGAAATCTAGCTTTGTGCTGAAGATAGCAAAGCCAATTTGATTCCTGGACTCCTTTATGGGGCATGGACTTCTTGGATTCATAATGTAAGTGGGGAATACACTTGTATTGTGTTCAGTCATGGAAATGGTGGGGTTTCTTAGCTTTAGCAACTTAGCCTTAACTCCAGGTAATAAAGAATTGGCGTATTGGAAGGCTTGCTGCCTGCCATCAAAACCTAAAAAATGTGAAATTGATTGCAGTCAGGGTGAAGGTGGAATATTTATTTACAATGTCACCTCTGGTAACTGGAAGAGCAAAACAGTTTCCTAAAGAGACTACAGCTCTAAGAGAAGCTGTTGGAAGGAGCCAGAATGTGACCATGTGTTAGCTGTTTATTGCTGCATTTAGCTAGCTTATTTCAAGAATTAATGACCTAAAGCAAGAAGTAGGCAATTTTCAAGCAGAGATTGAAGAGAATAGAAAGAGTTCAGAAAGGTGGGATACGGCAGGGTTGGAAAAGCCAACTGCTTTATCATCCCAACAGTAGGAGATAACCCTGCTGCTCAAAGCCTTTCTGAACAGTGCCCATTAAGAGTTCTCAGCCCAGCAAACGAATCTATAGATGATCTGTACCCATGATCAGATTAAGGGTATTGCTTTCCAAGTGAGCTTATTGTTTTATATGGTTTTATGTTTTCAATAGAGCCATCATTAAAATGAGCGCATGACGCTGGCTGAATAAGAAAACCACTCCATGTGAACAGGTTTAATACTTATTTCCAGAAAGTAGATTTGGATGTGGTTTCAAACACATGGCAATGGCTGGAAGCAATTAGACCAGAATCTTACTGAGCTTTTTAAAGAATTGTTTTACCAGGAAAATCATGTTTAGCCTTCAAAAACTCTCTAGGGCCCAAATCAGTAGGAGTAGAAGCAGGCTAGAAAAGCTGCTGTGCTCCTGAGAAAAGCAATCTCTTTAATATCCATGCAGATGTGGCCAGGGTGGTGATACAGCAAGAACACATTTTTCAAAGGAAAAGCCAAGGGCCCCAAAGGACAGAGTGCAGGAAATTCTTCCCAATAAGCAGAAATGAGTTCTGAGAAGGAAATTTACTCTACTCATAGGACAGGGAGTCTCTATAGTTTTTACCTAACAAAATATTGCTGCTCTGGCTGCCTGGTCATTCTTCCCTTTTCTAAATGGAAGATTTTATTATAATTACAAAATATGTTACTCCATGTAACTTACGCAGGTGTTATGAATGATAGGTATTTGGTGAGAAGACGGTACCCAAATATCTTAGTATTGATCTGGATGCAATGACTGAATGGGATGATGGGGTGTCTTCCTAGTGAAGTGTATGATATCTTCTAACATTTTAAAGAGGGTTATATATGGATACTTGTGTGGCAGATTGTGAAAGAGACTGTTATGAATTCTTTTTAATAATAACTACCTCTTCCCCTAGGGATTTAGCTGGCATGTGTTACCTAGGTGTGGATATTTTAATAAATTCCAGTTAATGGAATATGCACAGACATCATATCTTTTCAAAAAAAAAAAAGTTGCTTGCTCTTCACATTCTCTTCTCCCCCTTCTGTTGGTTCTGTTAGATTGTATCTTTCATATGTGGCACATAGATAAATGACTCATCCCTCATGCTCCTCTTAAAATTTGATCAGCAATTCTCCCAATGCTTACTGGATTCTATGCTCCCCCTTTATGAATCTGATTTGAGATGTGTGATTATCCTGACTGATGAAGTATGGTAGAAGGAAGGGTATATGAACCCTTTATTAAAAAAAAAAAAAGAAAAAGAGGAAAAGAAAAGAAGAGAAAAGAAAAAAGAAGAGAAAAGAAAAGAGAAGAAGAGAAAAGAAGAGAAAAGAAAAAAGAAAAACAGAGCAAGAAGGAAAGAAAGAGAGAAACTGCCTTCATTTGCCATTGATTCTGTGTCTAGAGTTTCCATTTTTAGAACCTAACAATCATGCTGTGAGGAAGTTCACATCACATGGAGACACCATATATTCCTATTCTTTTCAACAGCCCTAGACAAGTTCTCAGAGGACAATCTGTATCAATTGCTAGTTATTCAAGTAATTCAAGACGCTCATAAGTCAATGTTGGAAAAAGAAAGGAATTTGAACCCTGTATGACCTTGAGAAGTAGAAATGCCTATTACTTTGGACTACTATCCTTCCTCTTGAACTTTAGGAGTAAGAAATAAGTGTTTATCTTATTGGAAACGCTGGATTTTGAGATATCAAATATAGTGTTAGGCTATATAGTGAAGGCTGAAGCTTTCATAGCCTGACTGCTGCTGACAGGTTTGGGAAACAGTTTTGCCCATACACTAATCTATACCCCTATGCCTTACAATGATTATTTCATTAGTTAGCAACTACTCATTTGCAAATTAATTCATTCAACAAATATGTATTGACACCCTACTATGTTCCACATAATGTTCTTGCTGCCAGGAAAACCATAGAAAACAAGTCAGATGTGATCGCTATCCTTGTATTACTTTCCTATTGCTGCTATAACAAATTCCCTTAAACTTAGTGGCTTAAATCAACACAACCTTATTGTCTTATAATTCTAACAGTTAGAATTCAAAATTCAAGATGTTGCCTGGGCTGGATTCCTTTTGGAGACTTAGAGAGTAATCCATTGCCTTGTCTTTTTTATCTTTTAGAAACTGCCTGTATTGCTTGGCTCAAAATTATGTCACCCAATCTCTGGTTCTGTTTGTTGCTGCTTCTTCTTTCTTTCTTCTTTTTTCTATCTTCTTTCTCCTTCCTCCTCTCCCTTCTCCTCTCCTTCTTCTCCTCTTCCTCCTCCTCCTTCATCCTTCTTCTTTTTCTTCCTTCTTTATTTTCCTCCTCTGATCTCCTGCTTCTCTCTTAGTAAGAACCTTTGTGATTACATCAGGCCCACCTGATAATCCAAGATAATCTCTCCATCTCAAAATCTTTAACTCAATAATATCTACGAAGTCCCTTTTACCACAAGAGTTATTCACAAGTTTCAGGCATTCAAACATGGACATTTTGGGGAACCCATTATTCAGGTTACATAGCCCCCATGGAATATACATTTTTTTAGAAATGCTTAAGCGATCTTTATTGGAAATTAATGGTTTATAAACTTTGCTTCATAACTGCCCTGACTTTTTTTTAATAATGTTATTTTAGTCTATGTTCTTCATTGAACAGTCTCACTAAATAATTTTTGGATGGAACTTTTGGATAAAACTTGACATAGCCAAAGTAGTTTTCCATTCTGTATTCCTTCCTTTAAGAAGATTTTTATTTCATAAATAAATTAATACTTTGTCTTCCTGAGGTGTCTGGGTGGCTCAGTCAGTTAAGCATCTGACTCTTGATTTCAGCTCAGGTCATGATCTCACAGTTGTTGAGTTTGAGCCCCACATCAGGTTCTGCACCAACAGTGCAAAGCCTGCTTGGGATTTTCTCTCTCCCCCTCTCTCTCTGCTCCTCCCCTGCTCTCCCCCTCTCTCTCAAATGAACGAACTTAAAAAAAATACTTCACCTTCTGTAAGGTAGATAGAATATTGAAAACAATTCATATAAAGAAAACATTATATAACTCTTAAGTATAGTTCTGTTTTTCTATGTGCTTAAAAATGTCATGGTGGAAGATAAAGGTAATTTTTACCAATTTTCTCAAGATAAAATGTAATTTATGAACCATGCTTTTCTGGCAAAAGAACATGTAAGGTATACTTGAATTTTCAGCACTGAAAGTGTATGGTAAACAGCAATGTTTATCTTGTTTCTCAGTGGGAACAAATATGGGGAACAAAGCATTTATATAGTCTATTTGTATAGAAGAGCATCTTTTTTTTTTTTCTTAAAGGACTTCAGTTTTGTATGGAATTCCAATAAAGTCAATGATAAAATCAGTAATAATTTTAAATAATTTGGATATGCGGGAAGAAATGATATGATATGATGATATGATAGAGCAATTACCAAAAAAAAAATCATGTAGCATTATCAAGATCCAGGATAAATCTTCTGATATATAAAATCAATGGCTGAGTAGTTAATTTGTCATGGAGGGAGAAGCTCAACTGTCTCTCTCCCCCCCCCCTTTTTTTCTCATTTAAATTAATGTAGGATATTTGATTCACTTTAATCTGTAATAATTAAGAAAAAAAAAAGAAGCAAACAAAGCAAATCTTATTAGGCTTATTAGGCCAGCTATTTGTTTTGATGCCTTATGGAACTGATTCAAAGTTAACTGGAAAACTAAAAATGAAGTGTTAATTTCTGAATGCTTTTTGATCGTGGGGAAATGGAACATTCAAAAATTAAGGAACAAGGTGGAGATTGTCAGGTGGGACCATTTCAAAGATGAAATGGACTTTGGCAATGAATTGTGGCAATAAAGAGATAGAGAAAGTTGATTAAAAAAAGGTACTCATCTGTTACTGTAGTAGTATTTGTATAGATCCTTTCTTTATCTTCTTATATTGTGCTCCTTTACTAGCCCCAATCATATCATAATTTTCTTAATTATTATAACCTATTTTTACTAATATTTCATTGTTTTGATCACATTCTAAATCGCATTTTAGATTTAGTAGAATTATAAAAAAGTCGCCAACAATATTGTTATTGTTATCATTAAGAATATTATTATTAGTGGATCAATTAAACACAAAGATAATTACCCTTGGGGGTTATAATCAGGTGTAAAAGACCATGTGTTCATTCCACATGGGCAATAGGACATCATTGTATCTTAAGAGGCAAGAGTCAAGTTGTCTCAATTTATAATATATTAAAAGTGGGACAAGGAGGTTTCTCCAAAAGTGGAGCCACACATTTCTATTGTAATTTTCTTGTCTTGGTAAAATCATTATGAAGTAGAAATACTGTTCTTTATATTTCTTGCACTTCTATGATACAATTTACATCTGTTTTTTTTTTCTTTACAAGTGTATCCAGCAAATCTCCTCAGAATGTTATTGAAGCGTGAAATCTCCATATACACATTCATTATTTTTAGCAATGACCCCTGTTAAAAGGAATGTGCTGAAGTATTTAGGCCTTTAAAATATGATTATTATATAAAGGGTTTTTATCAAGCAAAATGTGTGAAAAAACATTGCAACTATTTATAATAAAACAAATTTGATTCTGTGCAAAATCATACAATAAAGGCAAGGATTAATGTAAATCTTATTCTGTATTATCTACCAGGGATATTTTCCTAGCACCAATTAATCTGAAACTGTCAAATTCTGTTGAGTTGGTCTAAATTAGAAGATTGTAACTGGGCCGCCCCTAATTTTAATTTATATTAAATATGATACTGCAGGACATATTTCATACAAGTTTACTTGTTTTTATGTGTGCTCACTATGGAGAAAATCAACAAAAATCTTAAAGTTTTTAGAAATATACATAATGTGAATGTTGGAGAAATATAGAACAAATAGCCTAGAAAAATCAGGAAATTAAAAAAGGGAAAGAAATTACATATAGAAGAGGAAAGAAAGTATAAGACAGTTGACTATTTTTAACACAAACTCAGCCTCTTACGCATGTTTACATTTTAATAAAGTGAGCTGTTGTCAAAGAGATGGGAATTGGTTTATAATTTTACTTCTGCCCTTTATAGTCCATTTACTTTTCCAAGTTAAGTACAATTTTCTTTAATCAAATTACCACAGTTTATAGAACAGGCTTTCCCCTTATAATAGCAGGGTACTTTATTATTAAATTGCAGGATTTTTTTTTCCCTAATTACCCATAAGAACCAGCTGTCCTTGGCAACAAACTCTTAATATATTATTTAGGTTACTTAAATCAAATGCTATCATAATAGCAAGAGGGAAATTAAGAAAAATAGAACCCCTTTGAAATTTGGAAAATGCAGTTTCTCTGAAGCTTTCAGGAAAAGGTTTTATCCATATTTAATTTCTTCTTCTCTACTCCTCCTCCTCCTCCTTCTTCTAGCTATCATTTGTTAAATGAAGTTTATCTGTATCAATCTCATTCGATAAAAAGGAAGATACAAGTATTTCTCTTTGAAAATGATTATAATGTAGCTAATGTCATTTGATAAAAAGACAAATATTCAATAGACACAAATTCTACTAAAATATGAAATGTATTTTGTTATTTTAGATATCCAATTGCCAGTGCTTGAAAAATCTGTTAAAATTTTTCCTTGAATTGCTTATAAAGATACAACAAAAGGATCAAAAGTGGCTTTTTAGTTTATAGAGGAGAGAGGACAGACAATATGCCAAGATCTAAAAATTGGTTACTGCAAAAAGAAAGTTATATGATTTAATCTAATGTTAGTGGAAAAAGATTAAAAAGTGCATTCTTGGACTACATTTTATTTTCTACATACCCTGCACTAAAGTGACTTCAGTGAATCTTAAACAAATATATTTCCAAAGAATTGAAGAAGACTTTATATACTTACATTCTCTATCCCTAAATTCTCAACTTATTGGTTGCATTGACTAGAAAGTAGGGAGATATTCATCATTTCAAGAAGAGATTTCTTTGAGCCACCCACACCTCAATACATATACGCCTCACACATAAATTAATATTTTTTCTAGATCAGCCTATAACTTGGAATCCTTAATTCCTGTGACAGGATGCTTTCTTAGAATATTTATTTTATTATGGAAATCAATCTGTCTCCATATACACAGGAAATAAGCACAGGATTGGTTCTAGTAGAGGAGAAGGTCAGCATCAAGTTTTACTAATTTTAATAATTATATTGGTAGTATTTTCATCACCACGATAAACACCAAATCACCATGTTAAACATCTTACTTGTCTTGATTTACCATTATGACAATGTTCTGAATATAGTTAATATTATTCCCATTTTATACATGGATAGAACGAATTACAAATATTTAAAATCATTTGTTAAAATTAATAGAGATGCTTGCTTTTTGTCACTTATATTCACATAAATGAGTCCAACCTCAGTTCTTACGTTTTTAAGTAATGTAATAGCACAGTTTTCACAACATAATAGGGTGTTTGTTAATATTACAATGACTCAAAAGATAAAATTGTGATGCCTCTATTATTTTTATATGCTAATAAAAATCTAATTTACCTTAATTAAAAAAAAGTAATTTGATGAAAGTACCTACTAAACAAGTTAAATCTTAATTTTAGGGCATTAAAATTTTGCAAATTCCCAAAGCTACTCAATTTGCAGAACTTTTTCTACCATGCGATACTCACATCTAAAAAACAGGGTTTCTTAACTTATTTGGAATAAATATTCTATGTGATGAATTTCCAATGAGTATGTGAATTGAAGACATAAAATGAACTAAAACATATTGAATGTAATTTTTTGATAGCAGAACATATGTGTATATGCTTTCTTACAGAAGAAACAAAGGTGTATGTTTCAAAATGCATGTTTATCAAAATGGCACAATAGAGTGATACCAAAAACATTACAAGCACATTTTATTTTGTAGAAAATGATATGTAAATGTACCGAGAACATTATATAAATAAGGAAATAGCAAAGCATATACTCCTTAGAGCCCTGTAGCTCCTCGGAATTGTCACCTCTGGGTGGCCCCATCCATCTTGAATGAAGACATCATGGGAGAAAAGATGTCCTTTTCCCTTGACCATGAGAGTTTCTATCCTCACCCACCCTACCTCACTGCTCTGGAGACTTTTGCTTTGTACTTGTTCCCCCCATAAGGTAAAAATAACAGTGGGAATACAAAAAAAAAATTCTCAGCACATTTCTAATAATTTATTATGAAACAGATATTATAAATATCTGTTTTCCAGGAACATCCTTAACATCCTTTAGCAGGCCGGGTCTTTAGACCAATGTGTGGTTTAGTCTTGCTCAAACCCTGTTGGTATTAATGCTGAAAAGCAATGGAGACTAGCCAAGTTGAATAGTAGAGAAGGATTTGAATGACTGGCTCACCTCAAATCGTATGACATGACCTTGCATTACATAGTACGTGAAGCTTTGAATGGTCTTCAAGGTGATTCTGGAGCAGAATGAACTATTCTAACTCAATTTTAAGTTCAGTAAAATATGAGGAAATGATCTATGAAATGAAACTTCTCGGTCCTGTCTATTTTAATACAAAATGTTAGAAATAAGTTATTCATGGTTTCTGTACTAAAGTCATTGTATTCTGTTCACACCATTGCATATATGTTATTCCTCTACTTTTCATACCATAAGTTTATAAAGTAGATAATGAAACTCGTGAAATTAAAATCCTAAATTTATTTTAACCCTAACTCCATAACTACTAAATTATAATAACCTTCCTTACTTTCTTAAACTGCTTTTCATTGGAAGCAGGTCCAGGATACACACAAATAACTCCAGTGGGGATCCTTCAATTCAGAATAATGGGGACTGTGAGATATATATATATATATATATATATATATATATATATATATATATAACCTTTCTTAAACCTCCTTTCTCCTGCAGGTGCCTATGATTTTTTGTTCAGTAAATTAATAGTAGGGTGCAGGTGGATGCTTCTGGAGATGTTAATCTTTGATATCATTAAAGCGTGAACCTAATAAGAGAGCAGACCTCTTGTTCAGAATGGGCTTACATTAAAATGTGCATAATTGTAAATATTTGGATACAACAAGGGGCTGGATTTGGGAGGTGAGCAACAGACCGGAGAGAATGAAAATGAAATGACTTACAAATTGTAGATTAGTGTATAGAGTATAATCTATATACAGAGAGCATAGCAAAATAGTTAAGAGCACAGGTCCTGGTGCCAGACTGGGTTTGAATCAAGATCCAGAACTTTCAATAGTGTACCTACCTCTTTTTTGACTCATTGCCTTCATCTATAAAGGGTAAATAATGATTTCGCCTGTTTATTGACGTTCTTATGAGGAGATTTAATGTTAAGAACCCACATTATTATCTGTGCCTAGCAGTTTTAGTAATATATAAATGTTATGTATGGTGAGGGAGCTGTTGAGTAATGTTCTCAAAACAAAAAGTAACATATACATATGAATACATATTTGGAAAATGTGGTTTCTTCCCCTTCTGCTAATTAAAATATAAGTTTTTTACAGTTGCTATTCACATTTTTAAAGCAGGTGCAACTAACCTTGCCTTTGACCGTCAAAAGTGTTTTGTGACATGAGGTTCACTTGAACACTGTTATGCTAGGTTTTCAAACTAAGAAAGATGAAGATCCTTCAAGTATAGACCTTATTTCAGTTTAGTAACTGATTTCCTCATGTTTCATCCTTTTGCTTTTTTTTTTTTTTTTTTCCTATTCGGTTTGTTACCCAGACTTTAAGTGGAAAGCGCTCTCTCTTCTCTGTCATCACATATCATCCTTTTATTTCAAGATTTGCTTCTAAATAAAATGATCATTACCAGTGATGAAATTTTCTATATTCACCCTAAAAGATAACTTGCCTTCCTTCTTTCTGTCCTTCCTCTTTCCTTCTTTTCCGAGGGCCAGCTCCAAATGGTTATCCTTCAAGCAAGTCAAACTCAGTGGTCCAAACTAAACACTATCACATTTCTTCACTAAATTTAACTCTCATATGGAGGCCTTCACTTTATTAAATGGCACTGACTGCTATCTTAAGCATCGTCATCTCTTCCAACATCCATCCACTTACCAATTCTAGTCAATTATACCTCCCAGATAACTTTGGATTCTATATTTTACATTCCACACCAACCACTAAAGTTCCACATCAGACAATGATTACCACTAAATTGGATGACTTTAGTGATGCTTTAAACTGTTTGTCTGCCTACTTCCAATATTTTTTTACTATACTTCGGTCAAAATGTAAAATATTTTTAATACAAAATAAAAAATATATAAACCATACTTTATCATTTCTAAAATTAAATAACTTAATGGCTTCCCATTGTTTTTAGGGGAAGGAAGTCTACTTAACAATTGGTTTCTGGATCCCATCTACATCTGTAGCATGTGTTCTGAGCCATCTCACTAACTCCTTTTACTGTGTGATTGATTCATCTAGTATATGTCTGAACATTGGTATGTATAGAGTAACTTGTGGGTATTCAGAGAACATATAGACAAGCAGTATGCTGCATAATAAACAGAATATCTAAGAAATGCCAACAAAGTAGTCTCATTTGGTTAACAATTAAAATTTGTCTAAGCTGGAATTCATGGCTATCTCTGTAGGTCTGTTCACTCAACTAGTTGTGGAATTATTCCTTTTTGTGTGTGTGTGTGATAAAGAACCCTTCAAATACATTTGTTATTTGTACTTTTCTCTTGATATTCTTGGTTACATAGAGTTAATTAAGCTTCTGCTTTAGTTTTGAGATTTCAATTTTCTTTAATGCTCATGCTTACTGATATCTATCTTGAAGACCAAGACATAATGTGACATCTTCTGCAACTCCTAAGACCAATGAAAACGTGCAAGTTCTATCCAAATCTTTCACTGCTTCACTTCACTCATCCATTCGGGAAATGTTCCTTTATTGCTTTCTATGTGCTATACATTATAGGTGCTGGGATAGAGTAATAAATGAGTCTAAATTCCTAATATCTATGAGTACACATTAAAATAGCAAGATATGCAATGAACAAATAAGCAAAAAGATAATATTTTCCAGATTATGAGAAGTGCAATGAAGAAAAATAGCATATGATTAATAAAAATTTAAAATAATAAATAATAATGAATAATAAAAATGGAGCATCTGGGAATCTCCAAAGAATTGATATATGAGGGAATACTATCCATTACACATACATACATTCAACAAATATGTCAACATGAGTTTCTCTTGTTCTCTATCCCCTCCCACATCAAATCTCTCCATGCAGCATTTAGATTTACCCCATAAGTGACTGTAATTCTTTACATTTTCCTTTTTTTTAGAACTTCTTGATTAATAATTCTGAAAAAAATAGCATTAATGACATTTCTCCTAGATTAAGCACTTGCTATTCACTACTCATTTCTGGGAAACTGCCCTGAATAACTTTTAATTCATTTAACTCCACAGTGAAGGAAATCTCACTAAGAATTCTAAATAGCTTTTACCCCATGTCAGTCAAGAATGAATTTTGAAAATGAAATATTATTTACATTTACCACCGAAAAAAATATGATAAACAATGTGTTTGTTCTTCAAGTATCTATCAGGCATAATCCTTTATATCTTTTTTACCTACCTAATTTAAAAAGTTTTACAGAGGGGTGCCTGCGTGGTGCAGTGGGTTAAGCATCCAACTTCAGCTCAGGTCATGATCTCATGGTTTGTAGGGTTGAGCCCCGTGTCGGGCTCTGTGCTGACAGCTCATAGCCTGGATCCTGCTTCGGATTCTGTGTCTCCCTCTCTTTGCCCCTCCTCTGCTAGTAGGCTGTCTCTCTATCTCTCACTCTCTCAAAAATAAATTGAAACATTATTTTTTTTAAAGTTTCAGACAAGAAGAAAGAGAAAAGTGTGCTGTAAAATCTCCAATACCCTGGATACAATACCTAAGATGCATATCGACTTGATCTATGTAATCTATTGAACCAACAATTTAAAAGTCATAGGAGGAAAAAAAAAAGTTATAGAAGGTAAAAAAGGAATTAGTTTTTTTTTTTAAAAGGCAATCAAATCACAAATGCAAGCAGAAAATTAACATTTATATTACTCTCTGTGTTCCAAAAAACATTCATAAAACATCCTATTTTCATTATTTTTCTTAGTGTTTTGTTACTCTCCACATGGGTACAAAGACATTGTATTCAGTTTATCTTTCACAAAACACAAAGGGATTTTAGGTGTTAAATAATTCACATGAAGCCTGGAGCTCACAGCTGTATTACCAGCAGCTTTGCCAAAAACAGATATGGCCATTTTTGAAATCAGAAATCACTCTTATTGGGTTTTCTCTAGCAGAGAGAATTCACAGCATTTAGAGAAGTTCCTGTGACATCCATTAGCATATTAAAATATATTTTACTGTTGGATGACCCCATACTATTGCAGCAGAATTGGTGATAAGCAAAGCTGAAAAATAGGAGAAGCTATACCTCCTAATTACGTGTAATAACTTTTTAGGGGCCTTTCCTTTAGATGAACCACAAAGGCCTTTGTTTTTGATAAAGGAGACATTCTCAGCATCCCTGGGAGATTTCTGCCTCCTTGATTAACAGTGTTAAATATTTCATAAACACCAAGACAGATAAGAACCAAATGTGCCCATTGGATTTGAAAATCAGGATAGCACTAGTGATATTTTCCAAAGTATATTTAATGAAATGAGGGAAGTAAAACTAACCTAGGAAAATTAAGCTGAAAAAGTCTACAGAGAAGTATATTGTATGAAAGCAAGACTGTGGTTTATAGTTAAGTTGTTTAAACCAAGAATGTATCTTAGTGGTTGGATTCAGAAGCAAGCCAGGGGGTTGAAGGTTACAAGAGACACATGATAAATGAGATCCTTTTGGAAGTTGGGACATTGAAGCATTATTTCAAAAATGAGATTGTGATTGAGTCTGGCGATAGTAGTAATTTCCAGAATAACCCAAGTAAAAATAAGTAGTATGTAAAAAATACATTTTGCTAATATGTCAAATTATATTTTTCTAAGAAATGAACACTTGTGTAAGTATATTTAAAGAATATTTACATATAACAGAGATTAACTTAATAATACTAGTATATCAGACAGAACTTACAAACAGAATTTCTAAAACTTGAATATATCATATTCTATATTATTTGTTCTCACAAATATGATTTAAACAACACATTGGCAGCTTAAACATATTGTTTTCAAGGAGCAGTGAAAAACAACATCAGCAAAAACAAAGTCTAGTTCTAGAAAAATCAGGAGGGAAAGTTGCTGCAACGAAAGTAAACAGGACCCAGTGTTTCTAATTGTTTTCTAATGTTTCTAATAAATATGTACATTTTTAATACTCTCTACACCCAACACAGTGCTTGAACTCATGACCCTGAGATCAAGAGTCTCATGGTCTGATTGAGCCAGCCAGGTACCCCAAGACACTCTCAAAACAGTAGTAACCTGATAAAACTAATAAACAACTTGCTGGATTCCTGTTTTCAGATCTGGAAAGTAAACTTTGTTGCAGGCCCCAGTAGTCCCAATAATAGAACAAAGGTGTCGGTTTTACGAAAATACTGACCTCCATGTCAGTAAGAACTAACACCAGATACAAATACGATAAGATTATATCAAGACCTAAATGATTTTATAGTTATTGTAAAAATCATGGGGTATGAGTGAAAATGATTAATGAGCACAATTTGGAGATTAATTTTCTGCTGAAGGTTAAAAGTATTGGAACAAATGCTTGCACAAATTGTTAAATTTATTATAAATTACATACCAAAGTATGTAGTTAGAGACGTAGATGTATGTACTTATAAACGAGATTTGAGTAACATGCCTTTTGTTTTCTGTTTCTCCTGTGATACCATGAATATAGTATTTGATATTTACTACCACTATGCAACTATTGGGAAAATTGCCACAATTACATCAAATATTCTTCTCAAAGAGCTATATTAAATATATTTCTAACATTTTTCTTGAATTATCTTAAGGGTAGCTAAAAGATGGGTGAAAAAATAGTGACGTAAAAGCAAATAAATGTTGAGTAATGACTATGATTTATGGCAAATCCAGTTTCCATGAGGTAATAGTTTGTTTCTGTCCTCAAGGGGCTCAATAGTTACTAGTCTTAGATTGTTAGGCTATTGATCACGGCTGTACATTATCTTTTTTGTGCCTCTTGTATCCTTATGTTTGCAATTGAACAAATTATTGTTTTGAAAGCAAAACGCTTTAGGTTAGGAAGATGGATTAACATTAAACATTGAGTGATGATCTTCCCATAGTGCAAATTTACTCTACATACACGACAAATAACTACAAAATCGAATCCTATTCAAGTATTTGTTGATTGAACTAGTGTTATTCATTTCCACTAAACACATTATGAATTTGGATGAATAAATTAAGCTACAGTCATAAAATGGCACGTTGTACTATTAACATAGTGTGAAAGAATAAAGTCCATTATCATCTTAAAGGAAACAGAAGGTCTCCAATCAGTTTACATAATAGGATCTGGTTTTACTATTCGATGCATCAAATAAAGACTGAGTCGTTACTGACTGATCAAAGGTAAAACATATGTGCATTAACTTCACGAAGTAACAAACATTTAAAAAATCTAAATCCATAAGCTTATTAAAAAAAAAAAAGAAAAAATGTCAGAAATAGTTCCTTAGAGTTTGAAGGAATATAAATAATAGGGGGAAAAAAGGTTTTACAGGTACAGGAGAAGGTAAAATAAAACAAAGCAGTGACAAGACAAACAAAGAGAATGACCTCCCAACCAAGGAGGAGGGAACTATGATGGAAGTCAGGTCATTCGGAAGAGATCTAAGCTGATGCAACAACTCTAGATGGGAGGCGGAAGGCCCCTGTAGTCAGAGGGTAACTAATAGCAGAATTGCAACTGGCCACTGTGTCAGTCATCCCATCTCTCTCTCCCGCTTGTGTCCCTCAGGGCGCTCACGGGCCAAAGTAGAAGACGCCATTACCGGGCTGCCTAGGACATGCTGCTCTGGGCAAATTCATGAGTGCTAGGGGGACAGGGAAGTCTTGCACCCTGCAGGTACACTAGCAGAACAACACCAAGATCTGCTCCTCTCCTACCAATAGCAAAGAATCGGACCTTACATGGAATAAATTAAATAAATAAATAAAATCAGAGAACCCACCATCATTGAACAGGATGTTTGAATCAATAAGCAGGATAAAGACTAAACAATTGATGTAGTAAATGACTGAGTTAATTACAAAAAATAAATTAATAAATTAATTACAGTAAAAAAGAAATTTTTGAGAGGGTATTAGCTTTATTAGAAATACTTCTGGAGATGGGGGACCTGGGTTACTCAGTTAAGCAACCAACTAATGGCTCAGGTCACAATCTCACACTTCATGAGTTCAAGCCCCAGATGAGGCTGTGCGCTGGTGGTGTGGAACCTGCTTGGGATTCTCTCTCTCTCTCTCTCTCTCTCTCTCTCTCTTTCCCCCCCTTCCCCACTTGTGCTCTCTCTCTCAGAATAAACAAATCAACTTATTTTTTTAAACAAGTATTTCTGGTGATCTTGGAATTTAAAATTTTCATCATCTCAATGAAAAATAATGAAATGGATGGGTTGAACAGCTGAACTGACAGTTTTGGATGAAAATAGTGATTCAAAGACTGAACATAGGAATTTTTATTAAAAACTTAATAACATAAGAATATACATTAAGTTTTTTTAATGTTTTATTTATTTTTGAGAGACAGAGAGAGACAGAGCGCAAACAGGGGAGGGGCAAAGCAAGAGGGAGACACGGACTCTGAAGCAGGCTCCAGGCTCTGAGCTGTCAGCACAGTGCCCAACGTGGGGCTTGAACTCGTGAACCAGGAGATGATGACCTGACCCAAAGCTGGATGCTTAACCGACTGAGAATATATATTAAAAAGAGAAAAAGAGAGGAAAATATAAAGATTTAGAAATCCTTCCTTCTTCCCAGGAGCAGTTTCAGAAGGAAATAACAGAATGAAGGAAGCAGTATTTTTTTTTCATTTTTTTATTTAAATTCTAATTATTTAACATGTAATTTAATATTGTTTTCTCAAGTAGAACTTAGTGATTCATCAGTTACATACAACACCCAGTGTTCATCCCAACAAGTGACCCCCTTAATGCCCATCACTCATTTAACCCATCCCCCACCGACCTCCCTCCATAAACCCTCAGTTTCTTTTCTTGTAAAGTCTTTATGGTTTATTTCCTTCTCTCTCTCTCTCTCTCTCTCTCTCTCTCCTAGCCCCCTCTCTTTCCCATATGTTCATCTGTTTTGTTTCTTAAATTCTACAGATGAATGAAATTATATGGTATTTGTTTTTTTCTGACCAATTTATTTCACTTAACATAATACACTTTAGCTCCATGCACGTCATTGTAAATGGCAAGATTTCATTCCTTTTGATGGCTGAGTAATATTACATTATATGCATACCACATCTTCTGTATCCATTCATCAGCCAATGGACATTTGGGCTCTTTCCATAATTTTTCTATTTACTGATAATGCTGCTATGAACATTGAGGTGCATGTATCCCTGCAAATCAGTATTTTTGTATCCTTTGGGTAAATACCTAGTAGTACAATTGCTGGTTAGTAGGGTAGTTCTATTTTTAACTTTTTGATGAACTTCCATAGTGTTTTCTAGAGTGGCTGCACCAGACAGTATTCCCACCAACAGTGTAAGAGGGCTCCCCTCTCGTCTTCCTCCCCAACACTTATTGTTTCTTGTGTTAATTTTAACCATTCTGACAGGTGTGAGGTGGTATCTCATCGTGGTTTTGATTTGTGTTTCCCTGATGATGAGTGATGTTGAGTATTTTTTCATGTGTCTGCCAGACATCTGGATGTCTTCTTTGGAAAAATGTCTGTTTCTATTGAGGAAGGAGTATTTTTTGAAAGTGAACTATCATAATTTTTATGATCCACTCACAGGATTTGGCAATTTTTACTTCCTTTAATTGTGTTTGTGTTGTTACAAGCAATTTTTGCAAGCACAGCATTTTTGTTTTGTTTTTCCATTTCAATTTTGAATCATAAAATGACTTTAAGTGATGAACATCTAATATCAGTTAATGTTCATTTTTAATGCTATCATCATGTACGTAAATTGAGTTATATGTATGATCAATAGCTATGTTGTATTCACAGCTAAGCTACACATAGGCAGCTGCATTGTAACTCACTCCCTCGTCTGGCATTATGTCTGTTTCACATTGAATTTAAGGTACCTACAATTTTCATAAAAGCTAAACTTTTAGATAATATTATTTAGAATATAAAAATGATGACGTCCATGATAATAATGATAATAATAGGAATCAACACAAGTTAAAAACCATGATATCTACTCTGTAAAATAAGAAATGCTAGTGTTTATTGGGAATCAATCAGGTCTGACACTAGGTGAAGCGGCTTAACAGCTCTCATTATATCAATTTATCTAGGTCCTGCAGGAAAATATTTTGAAATTTCTACCATACAAGGAGATTTGATCGTCTGACATTTGCACCATCTAAGGGCTAGACGTTTCATTTCTGTAAATGAGTTTGCAGTTTCCTTATTCAATTGAGATTTGGATTTTTTTTTTTTTTTTCTCTTCACCAGCCCACTTACTAACCTCAAGTCTAGAGATAGTCCAGCTTCAGAACTCGCCAGAGCATCAGTGGAGGTTTCCTTCAGACTGTATCACACCTCCTTTTCCCTTTGCTGTTCCTGCTTCTCCCCTCCAACAATTATAGATGCCCGGAGCACATCCTAAGAAACTCTTGGACGTTTATCTCCGCCTTAGAGTAGGTTTTCCAGGAGAGTTGATCTGCAATGTGTTCCAGAGTGAACAAACAGTGTATACACAGCAATAGAGGCATAAAAACAATTGCAGTTGATACAGATATAATTCTGAGGCAATCCTGCCCATGTAATTAACACCCAGGTATGCTACATGTGGTACATCAGGGAAAAAAGTAAAGACCCAGTTTTAGAGAGAAAGGTGATTTTCCTAGAAAGAGAGAAATTTTAAAAATAAGCTCTAATGTGGAATGTGGGAAAAGTGAATTACAAATATCACATTTATATGCAAACTCTTTAACTACTTTAATCCTCACATGGGTTGTTTATGGAATACTATGTATATGACATATTTTATTATATGTCTTTTAACCACATGACATTTATCTATCAATATAAATTGCATAGAAAAATTAAGATACAAAGACTATTATTAGGTTAACATTAATGGTTTAACAAATCATTGTAGGTTATTTAAAATATTACAGTTGCTCATAAAACTCGAGGGATTTTAATAAATAATACAGATTATTTTATGTCTACATTAATGTAACTACATTAGATCAACATAAAATACAGGAAGGAGGAAGGAGACAGTAGAATCATGCAAGGTGGAGTTAAGAATGTGAATGAATTTCTTACCTAGTTAAGAATTCCTCAGGATCTTGAGAAAATGGGAATAGTGCAAGCATAGAATACAGAGTAGGTCTAACCCATCTGCTACACAATCATGTCAATGGAGCAAATGTAGAAAATTATTAAAGTAACTATTGCACCACGTTTAACACAAAGTATTTAGCTTTAAAGCTTCAATGATTATCATCTCACTAATGATCATTTGCTTAACATTTTAGGAGTTAATTACTCATAGAACTTCTCTTTCAGCAAGATGATGCAAAAGACAGAGAATAAAATACCCTACAAATGCAGGCAGGCAATCTAATTGGCTTCATATTATCACAGTGTAGAGATCTGACTTTTTTGTCTTTTTGTTTGTTTGTGTTCTTTTTGTTTTTTTAAGTAATGAAAGTTAATGGATTTCCTCTGAAAGGTTTAGCCATTGCTGGCACATTGTTCCTGAAAGTTTTCGTATATAATCCAATTTGGACATTTCTCCAAAAACAAACAAACAAACAAACAAACAAAAAAGTTCTGTCATTTTGATTGAGAGTACAATATTAGATAAAATAACTTTTTGTGTCATTATTAAATATTGTGTTCTTCTTCAGCTTAATAATAAGCAAGGTATTAATCAGATAGTCCCAATACAATTACCTCTTTTTTCATTTGTGAGTTAATTCCTTAAAATGTCAAGATAGGGGTGCCCGGGTGGCTAAGTTGGCTGAGCATCTAACTCTTGTTTTCAGCGCAGGTCATGATCTCAGCGTCCTGGGATCTAGCCCTGCATCAGATTCAATGCTGAACATGGGGTCTGGTTAAGATTCTCTCTCTTTCCCTCTGTCCCTCTTCCCTGCTCATGTTTGTGCTCTCTTGCGGGTGCTCTAAAATTAAATAAATAAATAAATAAATAAATAAGTCAAGATATTTATTTTCTGGAAAAACATAATTTTTATTTATGCAATCCCATCAAAATCATGGTGGCTTAAATGTATAGTATGGGGTTTCATTAGTTTCCAGACTCGCAGACATACATAGAATTGCACTTCAAAAACAGGCACGGTGAAACGACTAAATTAGACCAACAAAATGTCAGACAGAAGATTTTTAGGGGCATTTACTATGTTTCTATATAACTTTTGTCCACTGTCCTGTAGCAAGCAGCATGGAATAGACCCCCTCTGCTTCAGGACAGCCAGTGAAGAATTAGTTTTGAAAGAAATGTTTTATTGCACATTGTGTTTCTTGCGAACCTATGGCTTCCATATAAACTGAACATAGATTTTAGGAATACAACAACCTGATAAATCACGACCATATTTTGCTTATTCAAACTTTATGCAAATTTGTTGTCCTTCTAAGTTGCTACACTCATATTGGTTCTATGTGGCATATGTTTGTCTCATTATGGATCCTGCCTTCCTGTGCCTGAATTTTTATATATTAAAATAGCTATTAATATATAGTATTTTTAGTTTCTTCTTATATTCCAATGACAAGATAAAATTGGTTTCATTAATTAATTGGAAGTTTGATAACTTTCTCTATATTGAACTTTGTCATGTTAAGGGGAACACTGACTTTTTTTTTAATTAAAGAGGTACAGTTCTGGTAAATTTGAGCTCCAGTCTTTTTTATATAATTCTCTATTAGTCAAGTGTTTCTCTGTCTGTCTGTCTCTCTCTCTCTTTATATATATGAATATATATTTTTCTGTCTCTCTTCCTCTCTGTCTCTCTCTTTCTCTGTCTCTCTCTGTCTCTCTGCCTCTCTCTGTCTCTGTCTCTGTCTTTGTCTCTGTCTCTCTCTCTCTCTCTCTATATATATATATATATATAATATAAAAGTATATATATACTTTTTTCATATAGCAATTTTAACATTTGTACTGAGTTGTACTAAGTATGAGTAGAGAAACCATAAAGGGATGAATTTAAATGTTCATATTGACACATACTATATAACCTTAGAAATTTGCTTTTCTTTTCTTAGTCAATGTCAGTTTTATTGTTTTAAAAATATGAAATAATTCCACATTTATAGAGTTTCTAAATTAAATTAGATTTACGCACAATACAAAGTGCAAAGGTTTACACATGGTCAGTATAAAATACATCTATACGCACATGCGTACATGCACAAATAAATCAATTCACAATATTCTGATATCCAGGTCCAGGTGTCTGAAACGTCTGCTGTGTCATGGAAAAGTCTCTCACTACACATGGAAACTCCAAATAGTATTTTGAGTTTAACTGCATTTACATTAACTTCAAACAGGAAGAAGATCCTGGCTGACCCCTGCTCATTGCTTTCCCGTGGATTCCTTTGGTGATTACTCATAGACTTGGGGAAAGAATGAAATGGTTTCCAGAATGATCCTGAAACATACAGTAGTTGAGCAAAAGTCTATTGACTAGAATGTTTCCAAACCTTAAAGCCTGGAATAATGCTTTCCTACGGGTTCAAGTCAGAGACTTCGGAGAAGGACTGTTCTCATTAGGGAGCGGTCTAGGTGCAGTTCAGGAGGGCTCAGCAGGATTCACTGAAAGCACAGCCCGCTGATCGAAAAGCAATTAGCAAGCTGGACTGTGATAATTACCCGCACTATGGGAAGCTTCTCCCAGATAGAGCTTCCACGGTGCCTAATAACAGGACTCTTTAAACGGTGATATATTTTCCTAGACATGCCAGTGTTCTCATATCAACCTTGTCACTTGTATCGGATGGGGAAATAAATAAACATCCTCACACATTTTTTTTTTTTCCTTTCCAAAGTATAGCTCACTGCTGTTCTGACAACTTGTAATGTCACCTGAATGTTACCTTGAATCATGATTTAATCAGCCAGGGCAAAGCAACATCTCATTTATTTCTCCTGTTTTACTTATTTATTTATTTTTTGTTGTTGTTTTGTTTTGTCATGCAGTGATTGCCAAGAACAAAAATTTAAATGGAGTTCTGATTAAAACTGAATGTGGAAGCAGATGGAACAGTTGTGTGTCTAGCATAATTCGCCCCTTATTACAAAAGGTCAAAGTGACTCAAATTTCTATTTACACGGGTAAAAACAATTCTGGGACACAGCAGAAGCCACATGATAATTTATATCAGTCATCAAAAATCAATTCTTTCTGAATAGTCAATCCTTAACATTTCGTTCTACTTATGCTTTTATCATTCATTGGAAATTATGTAAGATAATTAAAGATAGCATCATAGAAGCTAGACTGAGAACATTTATTATTAAAAAAACAATGAAGACTAGAAGAACAGCTCTTCTCTAGGAAAACTTTAGGCTCATAAAATATCTTATAGTTCAGTTCTCATCTGTGCTTATTATTTTTTTTCTTCTACTTTAGTTCAGATCTCTGTGGATATTTACAAATGGCATCTGCTAACTGAATTTTAACCTGGCTGAAAGCTCATATTGGAACAATTACCATGTTTTATTCTTTGCTGATTCAAATTTCGGTTGCTAAAATTAAAGGATCATTTAGATACATCTTGAAAAAATTGTAGAGGAAAATTCGCACTGATGTATCTATGTTGAGTAAGTCGATGATAAGTAGAAAAGTAAAAAAACAAAACAAAACAAAACTCGTTTAGCAATTCTTCCCCATCCCCCAGGAATTTTATATTTTATTTTATTTTATTTTATTTTATTTTATTTTATTTTATTTTAATTTATTTCATTTCATTTTATTTTTTAATTTTATTTAATTTTATTTAATTTTATTTATTTTTTATTTCATTTTATTTATTTTATTTTATTTTATTTTATTTTATTTTATTTATTTTACTATTTTCTTTTCTTTTATTTTATGTATAGATGTACAATATAGTGATCCAACAATTCCATATATTACTCAGTGCTCATCACAATAAGTGTACTTTTCATCACCACCACCTATTTCACCACCTATTTCATCCCCCCACCCACTTCTCCTCTGGTGACTATCAGTTTGTTCTCTATAGTTACGAACTGTTTTGTTTTATTTGTCTCTTTTTTTCCCTTTCTTCGTTTTGTTTTTTAAATTCCACATATGAGTGAAATCGTATGGTATTTGTCTTTCTCTAACTTATTTCAGTTAGCATTACACACTCTAGATCCATCCATATCGTTGGAAATGGCAAGATTTCATTCTCATTTAACGATTATTAATTTTAATATTGGAACTTGGGTTTTTTTAATTTTTAAAATGTTTTTATTTTGTTCATTTATTTTGATAGAGAAAGGAGACGGGGGGGGGGGGTGGGCGGGGGAGAGAATCCCAAGCAGGTTCCGCACCATCAGCACAGAGCCTGACATGGGGTTCCCATTCGCGAACCATAAGATCATGACCTGAGCCAAAAAATCAAGAATGTGGCAATTAACCAACTGAGCCGCCCAGGTGCCTCTGTTTGTTTATTTTAAATGAACATTCCCACCTAAATAGGAATAGGTTTTCAATTCATTTTTAAATGCATTATATTATAATAGGATCCATCAACAGATCTATTGGTTATACTGTATGTTTTCCAAATGATTTAATTAAAAGTTGCTTATTTCTAATAATAACAAAATAATAGTAATATGCCTACTGCATTTTAGGCGGTGCATACAGTGTATAAATTACTTCTCTTTATCTCTTTTGACCCAGTCAAAGAGTACTGTTATCCCCATTTACAGACTAAGATACCGGCATAGAGAGGTTAAGGAAATTTCCCAGGGTCAGAGATTGCTAAGGGGATTGGAACCTGGAAAGACAATGTGCTCTTAGTCACTACACCGGACTGATCGAGAGCAGGATTCCATTCACTCCAGCATATTGGCCATTTGATCATGACAAGGACTCTCTCCTTGACTGAACTCTACTCAGGCTCCTCTGAGCTCTTCTTCAGCTGGGTCCCATTCTTGGGGACATCCTCAAGAGCCCGATTTTTAGCCAGAATCACGCTAAACCAGTTTAGCCAGAATCCCCACTCTTGATACCTAGTCACCCTCAATATCTGGCCAAATTCCTCATCCCCCACCATCCTCAGTTGATATCAGATCATGGTGGCCTGTGTTCAGCAAGAATGCTGCTAGATCCGATTAGTCAGAATCCCCCTTTACGCCCGATGTTTCCTCTCAGTAATTTCTATCCACCAAACATCCCGCCCTGGTCCTTGGCTCTATTTTTTTTTTCCTTACTGTATTTGCAGTTAAGCCCAATTGGTCTCCCCTACTGAAAAACTGCATTGTAGTGGTTTCTATACCTATCATGAGAGTCCTGAGTAAATTCTGCCTTACAGTTTCAGCAAACATTATGAACAATCCCCAGGTTGAGTGTCACTGAAAGGAAAAGAATACCAGAGGGTAGTGAATGTTCATTTTCTCGAAATAATATGCGTCCACAGGGTGTCAATGGTATCACTTATTCATACCTGGAAACAAGATCTTGACATCTTCAATTGTGTGAGCAGGACATTCTGGCTTTCTCTTTGCTGAAAATAGAAGAGTAAAAGGATCATGGATTTTCCACAGGTCACATACGTAAAACATATTAGGAAGTGGAAGAAGGAAGAACACATAAAGCAAAAGAAGGAAGAAAGAAATGTATTTCGTGATGTATCTATAGCTCTTAGGGGACTATTCATAGGTTGCCTGAAATGCATTATTTATATGTTTCATCACTACTCCTTACACTAACAGCTCCTTGAAGGTCTGTTAAATTAACTTTAGAGGTATCTCAGCACACATATCTAGCAAAATGTTTTTTCATAGGTAATACTTAAGGGATACATGTTGAATCAATATGTATATAAATGCTATACATAAAATAATGGCTAATAGCACAAGCTCTGGAGACAGACTCATTGACATTAAATACCAGCTTCACACTACTTAGAAGTTCTTCAATCTAAGGTGAGGTGATTTATGTAAGGCATAGTCATCTGGTCTCTAAACCTGGGATCAAAAGAGTGAAGATTAACTGAACTAACGTGTTCTGCGTTGCACAGAAAATTTCACACAGTAACCTGTTCATAAGGTTACTTATTGTTAAGTGGAGTTTTAAAATAACGTGTGTAGATAGTAAGTATGTAGTATAAAAGGCATCAATAATCATCAATGAAACAGAAGTACTGCTTTTTAAATATGTAATGTGTTCTCTTCTGCCGTTTTACGTATCTGATCATCTCCCTGCGAACCAGAGGGTAGGGCATAAAGACTGTTTTAGTAGAAATGAAGAGAAAAACAAAATTTTATTTTTTTATTTTTGCCAAGATATAGAATATAATATTCTTTCATAGATGAAATATATATATTTTTAAACTCTGTTAGCTCCTATTTTGTATATCAAGAGCCACCCTTACTAGTCTAGATCATAATGTTATCATTTTATGTTCTAAAGGCAGTGGGTTGCCCATTCTATCCAGGCTGAAAGATATTTGGAAGAAAATGGTGGGCGGAGGTAGGGGAGATCATTAAACCAAGTCTTGTTCAATGTGAAGACATAATAGGTGCAGACAGACAGAAAAGGGTCATTTGTCATCGTTTCTGTTAGGGGTCATGGAGAAGACAACACTGTAGGGTTTTCAGCAACAACCTGGGGCAGCAGAAGGGAGTTGAAGGTAGCACTTCTTAGCCACTCTCAGTACCATGTGTATAAAAGTAATCCAGCTGTCAGTTCCTGCCCTGTGGGGAGAGGTGGAAGGTAGCTGATGCTGGGAGGCAAGCTGACAAGAGGCTTTGCAAAGGTGAGAGCAGTGGACGCAGTTCCTATGATTCTTTAGGTGAAATGTGTAGGATGGTCAACCCACCTGGAGAGAAGTAGCTCATCACTGCTGGACATCGGGTGAAGGTAAATGAGCAGGGGGACCGCTGGACCTTTGACAAGCCAAAGAAGAGCAAAATTTGTGTTCCAGCAGCTCATGCATTAGCAGCAGACCTCAATAAGATTCCAGGGATTGGGTCTCACCAAATGACCAAATGGACATCGGCCACACCACATCAAATAACCAGACATATTCATTTTGTTCTCTAACGCATTTATCCTCACACTAGGTAAAGCCTTTAAATTGGGACTTGTAATAATATAGTCAGTGATCAGTATCTAAGCACCTGCTCTTCTGGAAAGAGGTTAAGTATATTTATATAATATTTAATACTACAAAATTCTCTTTGTGTATTTCTGTATTTAGCTGAGCCCCCTTCTGAGTAACATTCTCTCTTTAGATGTGTGAATAGTTGTAATCAGGTTAATGTCAAGTCCTGCTGGCCTGGGAGCCCTCTGATCTTGAGGTGGTTGCTTAGCTTTTCTCAGCTCCATTATGGGTTTATCTAAAAGTGTCACTGTCAGGGGCAATCTTTCCGCCTGTGGTTTCAAGCCAGCCTTTCAAAGTTTAGAATTACTTCCCAGTTCTTTATAAAAGACACTACAAAATAATCATTATGTTTTTCCTGTTTTTCATATACTTACGTTTTAAAGAATTATTTTAAAGATTTTTTAAATCTTTTAAATCTTTTAATATTAATCTTTAATATTGTTTATTAAAAACAATAAGGATTTTTTTTAGAAAACTCCCCAAATATTTAAAAATAATCAAGTTTTGATATTAATGAACTAGTGACTGCAAAACCTGTCAACATGTGTCACAAAGGGATACACATTGGATCAATCATAGGATCGAAGGAACTACATTGTATTTGTGTGTTTGTTTGTTTGTTGTTTGGATTTTATTTTTAAAATCTGCAAAAAGTAAAACAAAGGTCTTGGGTTAGGGGGTCACACGGCTGAATTTTGTCTGACTCACAGAATTGGTGCCGTGTTAAAAGGAAACAATAAATACTTACAAACATTTTTTTTTGTTTTAATTGAGAATTCACAAGTCAGATGTTGTACATCTTAAACTGAGTTTGAATTAGGTGCTGTATGGTAAAACATTTGCTGTTGAGTACCAGTCAGTAGAGAATGTGACTCTTGATCTCAGGGTCATGAGAGCAAGCCCCATATTGGGCATCAAGCTCACTTAAAAACAAACAAACAAAACAACCACAAAAGCTATTCCTACACGATGACATTAACTTGTTAAAATAAAACATTTATGCCATCACCAGCCACTTTCCCCCATTTATGCGGCAATGCATTTCATTGTGTGATTCTTGCTATAAGTCAGGTTTAGCTTGCATAAACCCATGTGTGACTAGCTTGTAACTTGGTGGTGCTAAATGATTTTCAAGATCTACCCTGTCAAGGTCAACACGGGGACTACCACCCTGACAGGGATGTGTCACGGTGGTGTTAAGCCATCGCCTTCAATGGTAACTTTGGAGAGATGTTACCACAGAATTTTAGTGATGCCATTACCAACATGGATGTCAGAGTAACTGACCCTGAAATGATGAGTGCGTGCTTTATTAAATGTGCTATCTTTGTGAACACACATGTCCTTGATATCTGCAGCTATTAGAGTCCTTTACATTTTAGGTAACTGCAATGTTTGCCTACTCTGAAATCCCATGCCCAAAATGACAAAGAAAGCCATGGTTTCTAAATAGCTTAGATATTATCTTCTGCACCAAATAAATGAATAAGAGAAATATAGTAAGCACTGGTCGTAGAAATCACATACTTGATTGAATTTTTGAAACATGCTTAGATATTTAATTTATGCCAACAAAAATCCATAAATTCCTCATTTATTTTAATTTGAAATTTATGACATGCTTTAGGTGAAAAGGTACATCCATTGAACAACAGATCCAAATGAGAATTAAAAAATATACGACCATTTCTGAATTTTCCTTAGGGAAATGCATGCCATTTTGACAATTCTATTTGGAGAAGTAGAGAATAAAATGTATTGTCAAAAAATAATTGAGTTTAATTTATCAAGCTGCATTTCCCCAAAACATTATACAAATGAATAATTTAATCTCTTGTGTTTATAAATTAATCTCTTGTCAGGTAAAGTGTTTAGTCTGGGAAATGTGTGTTGAAGATGAATTTTCCTCTTTACATGAAATGAAAACTTCCTTTGTCCCTTTCTTAGAAAAATTCCAGACAAGTTCAACATATGATCCTGTTTCACTTGCTTAATCATCCATGTTGTTTTTGTCTTTGGGACAATGAGGCTGTTTAACCCATTGATAAATGTATTATTTGACAGATAACTGAAAATATGCATCAGGTTGTATTACCATATACACAAATACATTCTCTGCGGTATGCCTCTGACATAAGTAATTGAAGCAGAATTTTCTTTCACTACAAGTTTTAATTCTGGAAAAGTCATCATTAATTGGAATCTGATTAATAGTTTATAGACAAAAATGTAATCCATTCTTAAAATGGACCTCAGTGTTTGTACTGTTCTAAATTATAAACAAATGATAAAGCATTATAAAGGATATCAAAAGTTATTTTCTTCAATCACTTTATTTTTCTTACATAAAACAGAAACTCGCCACGGAGAAATTGGCACATGTAATAAAGATGCTATATAATAATAACGGATAGGAACTAAAATTTTTCAACTCCACTTGACCCAAAAAATCGCAGAAAAGAGGCAATGCACATTTGCTATCAATAAATAATTTCACCATTAAGATTGTCCCTTACAGGAGCGCCTGGGTGGCTCAGTTAAGCATCTGACTTCGGCTCAGGTCATGACCTCATGGTCACGGTTCATGAGCTTGAGCCCTGTGTCGGGCTCTGTGTTGACAGCTCAGAGCCTGGAGCCTGCTTCAGATTCTGTGTGTCCCTCTCTCTGTGCCACACACACATTCTCTCTGTCTCAAAAATAAATAAAACATTTAAAATA
Organism: Panthera uncia; assembly: GCF_023721935.1. NCBI lineage: Eukaryota > Metazoa > Chordata > Mammalia > Carnivora > Felidae > Panthera > Panthera uncia. The sequence goes on along the minus strand of NW_026057577.1, from coordinate 135,967,166 downwards.
AAAAAAAAAAGATTTTGCCTTAGAATGAGACTAAGTCTCATGACTTTAATGTAATAGATCCTCTGGTTCTTTTTCTGAAACCCATTGTAAAGTTTCACTCTTTGACCACCGTCTCTCCTTTTCCCAAAGCCCCTGGTAACCACTACTCCACTCCCTCTTTGTATGAGGTTGGCATTGAGAGACTCTACATGTAAGTGATATCATACAGTATTTGTCTTTCTGTGACTTATTTCGTTTAGCATAATGCCCTCAAAGTCTAAAGCCACCCATGTTGTTGCAAATGCTAGGAGTCCCTTCTTTCTCATGACTAAATAATACTCCAGTGTATATACACACACACACACACACACACACACACACACACAAACTTCTTTATCCATTCACCCATTGAAGGACGATTACTACATGTCCTTATCTTGATGTTGTGAGGGATGTTGCAATGAACATGGGAGTGAAGTTATATCTGCAAAATTCTGATTTCGTTTCTTTGGTATGTACACACAGAAAGGAGATCATTGAGTGTATTTAGAACAATTACTTTGAATTTTTGTCAGGTAATTCCTGGATCTCCAAATTTTGGAGGCCAGTTACTGGAAGTTTATTATACTCCTTTTGCCGAGTCTCGTTTCCCTGATTCTTCATAATCGCTGTAACCAAGCATAAGTGTCTGTATATGTAAAGAAGGAGACACCTCTTCTATACCTTTTGGACTCACTTCATATGGAAAGGCTTTGATCGGCATGTGGGCACATGGTGGAGGGTGTTATTACCCCGGGTCTGTAGCTGCAGGATACCACCTGCATGGGCACGTGCTGGCACCGGGCCGAAGGTGGCATCAGGCTGCTGGCTTCCACAGCCATCAGCAACTGTGTGTGATCAGCACTGTGGTGAATCCCTAGTGCCTCCACGGGCTGATGCGCGTCTCAGCAGCATGTAGATGTCCAGCAGCTAGGAACCAGGGTGGGCAGCAGTGATGGCCAGGGCCAGTCAGGTGTGCACATGTGACTGGGGAGTCGCCCTAGGGGCCTGATTAGTGGCAGGTGCTAGCTGTAGATACACACACAGTTTGGCCAGTCTGGGTAGAGTAAGATCGAAGTGGGGCCTTTGAGCAGTGTGTCCAAAGGCTGGGGATGCTAGTCCCTCACACCGTTGTTCTTCCTTTCCCTGCAAGGAAAGGAACTCTTTCTAGCTGGGGAGTTCCCTCTTAGGACATGGGATGATGTAAGCAAACTGAAGTTGTCCTTTTTCTCTTTTTGGGCAGTTCTGCTTGGGTTATTTTGTGCTGCTGTGTTGCTAAAGGTTTTTAAGTGGACACCAGACTCTCTCAAAGCTATTTTTGTTCATGGATAAATTTGGAACTGTTGATCTTTGTGGGAGATAGAGGGTGGGGTTTATTGTACCACCATCTTGGTGAAGACTTGAGTGCGACCTTCCCACCACGAAATCTGTTTCAGGGTCCTCTTCTTAGTATTTATGATAAAAATCTTATAGCATTTCTGAGAAATACTTAGATATTTCTGATAGATTCATTTATACATCTGGTGAGTTACCACATACCTTTCTTCTGTATTTATTTCTACCTTACCTATCTCAGCTTTGTGCAGTGAACACTTTGGCATGTTATAGGTACTCTATCATCACCTAAATTCAGGTGTCTCTATTTTCCCTTGCTAGGTATTATTACATTGTTTTGCAAGGAACTGTAACCTTAGAGATGTCAAGATATTTCAGTATTTGAACAATGTTGTTTTCCTAACTCACTATTGTTCAAATTACATCTTTTCTGGGGAACTAGCAAAGTAACACAGTATAAGAGAAAATTTAGTAAAAAAGTATTTAAAAAACTCTTTATATTTTTACATATAATACCCCTCCACACCTCCTGCTTTCTCTTCTCTTCTCTTCTCTTCTCTTCTCTTCTCTTCTCCTCTCTTCTATTCTCCTCTCCTCCCTTCCCTTCCCTTATCCTCCCTTCCCTTCCCTTCCCTTCCCTTCCCTTCCCTCCTCTCCTCTCCTCTCCTCTCCTCTCCTCTCCTCTCCTCTCTATGAAAATGAAAGGAATTCAGGGATAAACTGAGTTGCCAGATAGCACAATCTATTCAAAATGTCTCTCAGTTCATACAAAAACTAATTGTTATTGGGCAAACTTGTCATGCTTTATATAGTTATTTTTAGAAGAACTTTTACTTGAATAAAATCTTCAGTTTTTGAACAACATTGAAATTTCAAGTCCCACTCAGTTCACAGGTCTGTTTGGACTCTTCTAAATATTAAGAATTGATGCAATTCTGATTCATGCTAGATCTTTCCTTCCTAATATACATTTAACATAATTAATACTCAATTTAGATTATATGCAAGACCATTTGAAGTCTCATAATGGAAGGCTGTGATAAAGGCAGCAACAAACCATCCAATAAATGATCATTACCTTCTCACTGACACAAACGCTCCCTGGACATACAGAATATCTCCCTTCCACATTATACTTGTCACAGGAAATAATTTGGTAACACCTAATTTTTGTGAGTGCAATTTGCAATTTAGTCAGAATTTCAAGAGAACAAATCCATTTTGAGTTGTTTACTCACTTATATTACTAGTGTCCTACTTTTTCATTGAAACGATACTATGAACCATGCTGCTTTCAGATTTTCTCTGCTGTGACTCTTTTAGGTTTCTTCTCCCCCTTGACACTTTCTACACTTCCAACCTCCATCACTTGCCTGCCCAATTCTCTCATAATTGTAAGTTGAAAGATCACACGTGTTGTATCTCTAATTTATGCCTTGTTAGAAATTTAAGTAGATCAAATTAATTTGCAGCAAGTTAATCTTTTTTAACTATCATGCTCATTTGCATTTTAAAATGGATATCAAGTAAGTGATATAAATCTTTAATTATAATCAGTCATCTCATCAAATAAGAAAGTCCAGGGAATGTGCAATAAACTATTTTCTGCCCTGGAACCCTTCCAAATCAAGATTCAAGACCCCTCAATCATCCTAGAAAATGGAAAGTAGAGAATCTAGAAAGTAATATCACAATAATATTCCATCCAATCTGAGTGCGTGGCTTCTTTCTTTCCCAGTAATCTCTAGTTCCATCATTTATTAATTTTTATTCCAATGACCTAGAACTTCAGCATTCTCCCTTTCTAGTCTCCCTATGAGATTTCTTTCTTCTTCTAAGAGGTGAATTATGCTTTGCTTTTATTTAGTCTTTAGTAGATAATTACTGTTATCCAAGGTAACACTAGCCCAGGCTGAAGATGGTTTCTACTATCCCAAACCTACCTGAAAATTCAGGTGCTGAGCCTTTTTCTATTATGCTAGGTTCCTCCATGAATCCTTTATTTAAACCTGATTTTTAAAATAATATGTCTATTCTTACTCAATGATTATTCACACTATAACATATATTTTTCTACTCTGATGAAATGCAGCCTCCTCGTAACTCAAATATAATAAGTAATAGTTCATTTTGCCATCTTAGTAGTCATATGGAAATTCAAGATAATTTATGGAAATAAGGGGACAGTTAGGAATCACTATTAGTAGGAACAGATATTTATTCTTCCTTGTTGTATTTAGAAGAGTTATAGTATACACATACACATAAACAAATGACTGGGGTTTGAAATAAAAATGCTGTAGAGTAAATCTATTGTCAACTATAGTCCAAAATGCTAAAGGAGAAAACTCAAAGGAAAAAAAAATGGTACGTCTTTAGTTTGCCTTAGTTACAGGATCATGGAAAATTTTTGAGAAAATGACCATCTTGAATTTGATTACAAGTTGCAATTTGCAGTTTTGGAAAATGAGCTTTCATTTTTGTTTTACTAGCAATTAGTGTCAAGCTTGGATACAGATGGTGCGTTGTTAATCTGTGAAAGTTGGGGCTGTCTTTCAGGTATTAAAACAAATCAACAAAGTTGATTGCTCTATAATTGAATATCCACAATTTCATTTTGCTCTAAGTGTATTTGCTATCGCTAATGCTTATTGACAAATTTGTTATCAACCTATGACTTTGAGCCTTTACAGCTATTTGAAAGACAGAACACCATCTGACAGCCTTGCAAAAGATTGAGGGTGACTTTACTTGGAGGAATGTAGTAATCTAACATAAAATAAATTACGTATAGTGCTTCATGTTCATAGGTATTAAAAACAGTTATTTTCTTGACCTTACCACACACAAAAATAAACTCAAAATGGATGAAAGACCTAAACATAAGGCAGGAATACATCAAAATCCTAGAGGAGAAAGCAGGCAAAAACCTCTTTGACCTCAGCCGCAGAAACGTCTTACTCTACATTTCTCTGGAGGCAAGGGGAACAAAAGCAAAAATGAACTATTGGGACCTCATCAAGATAAAAAGCTTATGCACGGTAAAGGAAAAAATCAGCAAAACTAAATGGCACCGTATGGAATGGGAAAAGATATTTACAAATGACATCAGAAAAAGGATTAATATCCAAAATCTATAAAGAACTTATCAAACTCAACACCCAAAAAATAAATGACCCAGTGAAGAAATGGGCAAAAGACATGAATAGACACTTTTCCAAAAAAGACATCCAGATGGCTAACAGACACATGAAAAGATGCTCAACATCACTCATCATCAGGAAAATACAAATCAAAACCACAATGAGATACCACCTCACACCTGGCAGAATGGCTAAAATTAACAACTCAGGCATGACAGACGTTGGTGAGGATGTGGAGAAAGAGGAACCCTTTTGCATTGCTGGTGGGAATGCAAACTGATGCAGCCACTCTATGCTGAAACAATACAGAGGTTCCTCGAAAAATTGAAAATAGAACTACCCTACATCCCAGCAACTGCACTACTAGACATTTATCTAAAGGATATGGGAGTGCTGTTTTGAAGGGGCACATGCAACCCATAGCAGTGCTATCGACAATAGCCAAAGTATGGAAAGAGCTCAAATGTCCATTGACTGATAAATGGATAAAGAAGATGTGGTATATATATGCAATGGAACATTACTCGGCAATTAAGAATGAAATCTTGCCATTTGTGACAACATGGATGGAACTAGAGTATATTATGCTAAGAGAAATTAGTCAGAGAAAGACAAATATCATAGGACTTCACTCATATGTGGAATTTAAGATACAAAACAGATTAACATAAGGGGAAGGAAGCAAAAATAATACAAAAAACAGGGAGGGGGGGGCAAAACATAAAAGACTCTTAAATACAAGACCAAACTGAGTGTTGGTGGAGGGGTCTTGGGTAGAATGATGGGCCAAATGGGCAAGGGGCATTGAGGAGGGCACTTGTTGGGATGAGCACTGGGTATTATACGTAGCTGATCAATCACTGGATTCTACTCCTGAAATCATTATTGTACTATATTCTAACTTGGATATAAATTAAAATAAATGAAAAAAAATAAAGACAGATTATTTTCAGGAAACCAAAATTCATTGAAAAAGTAAGTCCTGCAGGGACTGGGTGGCTCAGTTGGTTAGATATCTGATTATTGATTTCAGCTTAGTCAGTCATGATCTCATGCCTCATGAAGTTGACCCCATGTTGGACTCTGCCCTGACAGTGCTGAGCTGAGTTGGGATTTTCTTTCCTTTTCTCTCTGCCTGTCCCCAACTTGCATGCGTGCACATGCAAACACATGGAAGCTCTCTCTCTCTCAAAATAAGTAAACATTAAAAAAAAAAAACACACACACACACACACATAAGTAAGTCCTGTAGTGCTGCCTCATTCCTATTTCCTCCTACCCGTATGTTTTTATGTAAACCTTGCAGTTGTTCTTTTTTTATAAATTTTATTCTACTCAAATACTATTTTCATTTATATTCTTTAGAATAAGAAATTTGGAGTTTGGTTCTTACATTCTCCAAATATATGTGAAGAAAGCAAGCATATAAATGAATGAGAAGGTGGGATTAAATAATGCAATCAGAGTTAATATTTCTTAGTTTCCTCCCATCATAAAAGTAACTTATAATTAGTATAAATCTTTATAGGTCAGTAGGTGAGATGTATAGTGGTGTATTGTTTATAATAGATACCTACAACACTAACTAGTTGTATCATTTTTTTAAAAAATCTATTCTACTGTGGCTTTAAATACATTAAGTAAAATTTTGTTCTACCAGGAACTTGAATGACATGAAATCTGAAGTTGTTGTCTAATAATAAATCATTTAACTAACAAGTGAACCTAATTCTAGCTAATTATTAGAAATCCACATATCAATGGGACTTTTCATTTTCAACATAAACTTTATGGATGAAATAATGATATCTTTTAAAATACAGGAGTTTTGACTGTATCTGGATATTGATTTTGTCATTTCAAAGATTTTCATATCATCTCTGCCCATGAAGTAAGTAATGACCCACTATTTACTTAGACAACTTAAAAAATGCAACGTGTCCTGGCATAAAGCAGCCACTAAAATAACATAGCTGACCAGTATTTATTACAGTCAGTATATCATATTTTTATGATTTATGTTAAAATTTACTATTTTTCTGGGGGAAAAGATAAAGTGGGCTAAAAACACTTTAGATGTATTTCTTGCTCTTATTCTAGTAATGAGTGGGTCAAAAGATCTGCAGAACTGCCTTCCTCCATGTCAGGAGATCCCTCCATTCAGGGATCCAGGCTGTCAGAGAACTTGCCATCCTTACTATATGGCTTCCAAGGGCTCATGTCCTTTTCTCTCCATCAAGATGGAAGAAGAAAAGAGTGTATGGGAAGTGCCATGAACCATATCTGGAAGTGGAGTTCATCACGTGGGCTGACATTCAGTTGGCAGTTCAACAGAATAGAGCTTACAGAGTATCTAAGTAAAAGAGAATGGGTAATGTAGGTTAGATGTGTATCCAACAATAGGAGGAGAACATTGATTTGGGACAATTGTCACAAATCTCTTTTACCAGTGCTCTTTGTGACTCCATTTCATGGTTTCAACATCCTTATTATATTTGTTGTTGATTTGTGCATAAATGAGACGAAACGTAAAAAAAAAAAAAATAATGGAAACTGATAGAGCCAAGGTACAGGTCTGTCTGATACCTGATACATCTGTTCTTTGTCATTTTAACATTCTTCAATATAATTACTGTTAATTGATTATTTTCATTATTATTTATATAATAACATTAGAATGTATTCTTTACAATAAGAATTTCCATGTCTAATAATGAATACGCTATCTATTCTATACCTAAATGTATATAAATTCTACCAGAGATGGTGTATCTTCTCATTTCGCAAATTCTTTTTCTGTTATTATTCAGTTAAATGTCAGGTTCTGCTCTTTTTCTCAACAGACTTTATCCTTTCTCTTTTGTGGAAGTATTTCTTATTTTCCCAAGGATAATCTCTACATTTTAGACTATGACAAAACAAAACACATTAAGATTTTTATATCATAGAGAGTCATCCAAGGTTAGTGGACAGACTTTTCTCTCTCTACAGTGGCTCTTTTATTTGTTCATTCAACAGATATTTGTGGAGCCCCTATTAAGCATCAGTCACTTTCGTGATACAGAAAATAGAGTAGTTTACAAAGCAGAGAAAACCCTGTTTCCATAAGCGAGCTTTCATTGTAGTGAAGAACACAGATAATAAACAAATATATATTATGTGATATAATGCAAGGTCATTCAAGGGATTTGTTGAAAAGGAAACCAAATAAGGTGGATAATTGTTTATTATATTTTTTTATCCAAAACAATGGGATTTTAGATACAGTTATCACTAAAGTCCTTTATCAAGATTTGGCATTTGAACAAAAAACCTGAATGAAATTTAGGTAAATGGGAACTACCAGACTTACTAGTATATTATATAGAACTTTCTCAAGTCGCTAGTACGCAGTTATGGAGTTTGGCTGTTTTGTGATAAATTACAGACTGGATGAACTATAGAAAGCAGCTTTGTAATGAGCAGCTGCAAGTAATGGAAATGTTAATTAAGTTTGTTGATGCACCTGCTGGTGCTGTTTGTTGCATTTCTAACTTGGAGGCAGGTGAACCAAGTAAGTTTGCAGGTGATCAAAATTTACCTGTGACTTATATAATCAGGTAAAGTTTTCTGCACATGGATATACACAACTGACCAAATAATTGATAATTTGTTATTTTTTGACATAGATAAACTAAATTGTACCAACCTTGCCAAGAGAAGTTCTATAAATAGCAAGTTTTATAATACTATTTTGTAATTATTATTAGTTCACTTCTTATATTGTAGATCATACTACTGAAAAGATTACTGGAACCATTAAACTAATATAATACGGCCATACTATTACCTATAAAATGAACATCAAATAGTCTTTCAAAACTTTCTGGAATTTTGCATTTGTTGACTATGTCTTCAGAAAAACTACGTATTACACCATTATTTATATAAAGGAAAGCTTTCTGATTTCTGTTCATAAGTATTATGCAAACTTAGTGAGAAGTACCAAGGACCAAGAAGATGAATTCATTTTATGTTAAGTTGATTCGTGTTGGTTGGAAGAAATCAAGGTAAGTGTTGGAGAAACAGTATAAAACTCTAGTTTTTTGAGAGTAGCTTTTAAAATCATCAGATATAGCACAGATGGCAAGATATCAGAAATAAGAGATATCTTGGAATGGAATTTGAAGTGAATTTTAACGGTCATAAGTAAAGCAAAAAGTATTAAGAATACAATTTTATTGGCTGATGCTAGCATTCAGAAGGAGACGTGCCAAAAGAAATAAAATTCAAGAATAGTTTATATTTTATACAAGCTATAATTTCCAGCATCTGGAAGCTTACAACATAGAGTAGACATCCACGTATCTCTCTCAGAATGGACTGAATCGCCTTGTCGATATCTACTATTGACATTGTTATTCTTAAGTGCCTAGAAGTAAAAGTAAATCATTTATAAAAATTCCCAAGTAAAAAAGAATAGGAAAGATGTGAAGTTGTACCTGAATCAGAATTTTAGATATTATAAGGAAGTCCCCTCCTTTCAATTCTATGTCACTTCAATGGAAAGCACATGCTTTTTTGACATCTAATGCTTTTCTTTTCTTTTTTTTTTCCTTTCCTCTTACTCCATTAACCATTCCTCAATCTCTCTTCCTGGTGTCTCAATTTCTTTTCTTGCCAATACTCAGCATATGTTACCTTTATGTGATGTTTAAATTCTGAGTTTATAATTTCAAGTGTTACTATGTCTACTTAAAATTCTGCATTCAGCTTCATTCATTATTTTTATTATTTCCTATTTCCATCATTGATTAGAAGTTGTTTCATTTCCAACAATAAGTTTCATGTACTTGCGACTGTGTATGTGTTTTTGTTGTTAATTTCTAATTTTATGAATTCCAACAATAGAGGCTATATTTTATGTATTTCTTACGATATCTCAAGAATTCCCTGATAAAGGGTTAACATCTCAAATCAATAAAGAACTTATCAAATTCAACTCCCCCAAAATAATTAATCCAGTTAAGAAATGGGCAGAAGACATGAACAGACACTTTTCCAAAGAAGACATATAGATAGCTAACAGAGTCATGAAAAGATGCTCACATCACTCACCATCAGGAAAATACAAATCCAAACCTCAACGAGATACCATGTCATACCTGCCAAAATGGCTAAAATTAACAAAACAAGAAACCACAGATGTTGGCAAGGATGTGGAGAAAGGGGAACTCTCTTACACTGTTAGTGAGAATGCAAACTGGTGCAGTCACTCTGGAAAACAGTATGAAGGTATCTCAAACAGTTAAAAATTGAACTACACTATGACCCAGAAATTGTACTACTAGGTATTTACACAAAGGATACAAAAATACTATTTGTAGAGACATATGCATCCTAATGTTTACATCAGAACCCTGATGTTTACATGAATGGATAAAGAATATGTGGTATGTATATCTATATATAGAGAGAGATAAATATATATCTATCACATATTAATATTAATGTAATATATATTAATATAATGTTTCATATATGTATTATATATATTAGTAAGTATTAATATATCATATTTTTGTATTACTCAGCCATCAAAAAGAATGAAATCTTGTCATTTCCAATGATATGGATGGAGCTAGAATGTATTATGCTAAGTGAAATAGGTCACAGAAAGACAAACACTATATTATTTCACTTATATGTGGAATTTAAGAAACAAAACTGATGAACATAGGGGAAGGGAAAAAGAGAGAGAGAGAGAGAAACAAACATACAAACCATAAGAGACTCTTAACTATAGAGAACATACTGAGGGTAGATGGAGGGAAGTGGGCAGGGGATGGGCTGAGTGATGGGCATTATAGAGGGCATTTGTGTTGAGCACTGGGTATTCTATGTAAGTGACGAATTACTAACTTCTACTTCTGAAAACAATATTACACTATATGTTAACTAAGTAGAATTTGAATAAAAAATGTGATAGAAAAAGAATTCTCTTATAGCAGAGTACATAGTCAATTTTTAAATTTTGTATTTTTCTTGTTACTTGTGAAAGATCTATATATATCTTAATTTTTTGACTGCTTGATATATATGTTACTCAGATAGATGTTTTAAAATCTTCCAATTTAATTGTGTATTTGCTTGTAATTTCATCACTCTTTGCTTTATAATTTTAGGACTATCATTTTAGGTGTCTATAAGTTTAAATAGTCCTGTTCATTGTGTCCTTTAATCAATATCTCTATAAAATTTAAGTACTTAATGTATCTGATTGTTACTATGTCTTATGTATCTTCATGCTTTTGCATTCAAATGGAGTGTATTGTTTTGTTTTTATATCAGTATTCATTTAGACTTAGCATGTTTAATTTCTTTTTTTCATACCATAGCTTTTTGGCTACTTCCTCCTAGGTTAATATTTTTCTTGTCAAATATTTTGCATTTGTCATTTTGTTTACTTGTTTCTTCTGGAACTCCTTATAAACAATACCTTGCTTCTTTTCAAGATATTTTGCATATTCTTAAAGTCTCTTTTATTCAGTTTTCCTCTCTTTATTGCTTTGGTTTCCATTCTGGATTATCATCTTAATTCTAGGTTAATATTTTTCTTATTATTTATTCAATGGATTTTCCCTCTTATTGACTGAAATAATTAGAAAGTATTTATTTTTCACAACAACCCCTTTAATTGACCCTTTATACAGCCAGCTCCTCTTGTAAATAAAGGTTTACTCTTATTGTAAAGATGAAACTTTCTTTTCATTTCTGAGATTTTATATATATGAAATATAAATATTTCTTGAATTTACCAGTCACTCATGCAATTGAGTTTTCTAGTGTTGTTTGCAAAATTTATCTTACTGCTCATTTTGTTTGTGAATTAGTTTGTTCTGTGACTTGTTCCCATGTTTGGTTTCCTGCCTCTTCAATCCAGTTCTCTGGGATGCTTACTAATAAAGTTTTAATTTAGAAGGCCAGGTACTGGGGTGCCCAGGTGGCTCAGTTGGTTAAGCATCTGACTTTTGCTCAGGTCATAATCTCCCATTTCATGGGTTCGAGCCCCACATCGGGCTCTTTGCTGTCATCACAGAGCCTGGAGAGTGATTCAGAACCTCTGTCTCCTTCTCTCTCTGCCCCTCCCCTGCTTGCACTCTCTCTCTCTCTCCCTCTCTCAAAAATCAACAAACATTAAAAAAAAAATTAAAGAAAAAGAAGGTCAGGTATGGTCCTTAACATTCCATCCCCTGGAGGGTTGGCTTAGCTAAGCTAAGTGGCTTAAAGGATTCTATATCAGAAGCTCAGCTTCTGTTGCAGATAGATCAGATATTCAGCTGTAGAAGTAGCTAGAAAATACTTGTGAGGAGGTAATCCATGCCATTAGTCCATTTAGAGCCTCTAACTATTCCATACTGCTTTGTGAAAGCAATGACGTGTCTGAGGATAGAAGCTGATTTCTATTAATCTACTGGCTGAGTCATCCTTTCCACTGTGTTGTTTATTACCTCTTATACAAATGATGATCTCTGATGGACAGTAACATATGATGCAGAAATTCTCACATTTTGTGCCTATGCCTATTAAACCACCCACATGCCTATTCTCTAGAACTCCTTGTCATCAGATTTCCAAAATTGCTACTTCCCAGGCATCTGACCAACTAACATGGCCTGGGACACAGCTTATGAACTCATGCACACTTTTAATTCATTAAACTTCTCTTCCACCCAGTGTAAATGAAAAAGTACACCTCAATAAGTTTTGGCCACCAGAAGGATTTCTCCTCATTACTGATGGGGCACTATTTAGTTTTCACTAAATACAGGCGCTTTCCAATTTTGGTGGCTTGATAATAATTACCTTCTGATGGAAAATTTAGGCTACATGGTCTCTTGATGGTACATGGTTTAGCACTCAGCTTTTCACCAGGATGTGGTACCATTCCAGGAGCATTGCTTGGATGGGGTTGACTTCTCAGTTGTAGATAGAATTCCCTTGCTCCTAAACACTGGGATATGTACTGCATCTCTCCTGTTGGGTTTGTCAGAAGGCCCACCCATTGTCTTTATGATAGATACCTCTAGAACCGATGTCAGTGTTACTTTTATTATTGAATACATTATCCATTGTCCATCTCTATTTCTTTTTATTTTTATTAATTAACGATTTTTTAAAGTTTATTTATTTTGACAGCGAGAGAGAGAGAGAGAGAGAGAGCACCAGCAGGGGAGGAACAGAGAGAAGGAGAGAGAGAGAGAATCCCAAGAAGGCTTCACACTGTTAGCACAGAGCCTGACATGGAGCTTGAACTCACGAACGTTGAAATCATGACCTGAACCAGTCAAGGGTTGGATGCTTAACTGACTGAGCCACTCAGGACCTTTTTCTTTTTACACCTTAACCTAGTTCATTCATTTTCTCTATGCTGGCACTGACTCAGAAAACATGTTGCATGTTTAATATCATAGAAATCCAGGAGGCAATCAATCATCTGTTCAGGTAAGGTTCAATGTATCTGGTAGAAGCTGCTGAAATATTTTTTGCCTTCTCCCAATCCAGCCTGATTGTGTTAAAATACTTTCGTAGGGTTCCTTCAATTCTTTGCTGGTAAAAATCCATTTTACATAAACAGAAAATCACATAGCAAATTCAGCATTCCACATAGGAAACAAATAATTCTGAGTATTTCAAGTTGAAACTGATTGAACATAGGGAATTGCTTGCTTGCCAAATCATTAGTGAGCTAAAGAAATGGAGGTTAGGTCCATTGTCTGTAACAACACATCGCTGCTGCCGTTGACCTGGGGCACAAAACTGCTATTGTCAGTGATAACACTGCTGTCTACACAGACCCACCACACTCATGGAGGTGGTGACTGAACTAGGAGATTCTGCCAGATGCAATGCAGAATAATCCACTAAAGATTACCTATAAATTGGCACTGCTACTGAAACGTCGCCTTCTCTGTCCTGCCTTCCGAATTTCGCCCAACTGCATCAAGAAGAGAGTCTGAATTTTACCCCGTCCTCTGGCTACATGCAAGTCTCTAAACACAGATTTTAATCTTCCATTCTCAATAATGCGAGAGTGATCTTAGAAAGGAGTGGGAATAGACGTTGTGTCAGCCGACGACACCTTAAACAAAGAAGGTAGATGATGAGAGTTTGTAAAGGAATTCGAACACCATCCTGTCTTACACACAGGTAAATGAATTAATGAGTAGTTATGTAAACCTGGCAAAACCGTGTTGTGATGGCTTGGCAAGCATCTCCTATATTAGTTTCCTGGGGTATCCATAATGAAATACCATAACTAAGGTTGCTTTAACAGCAGACATTTTTTTCCTCACAGTCTGGAGGCTTGAAGTCCAAGATCAAGGTGTTGATAGATTTGATTTAAGGTCTCTCTTCTTGGCTTGCACATAGCCACCTTCTCACCACGTCTTCGTACTTTCTTCGTGCGTATATCCTTGTAGTCCCTGTGTGGGTCCTAATATTCTCTTCCTATAAAGACTTCGGTCACATTGAATTATGGCCCACCCAAAGGGCCTCATTTTAGCTTAATTACCTCTTAACAGGCCCTTTCTTTGAATACAATCATATTCTGGGGTATTGGAGGTTAAAGTTTCAACATATGAGTTCTGGTGGGGGCACAATTCAGCCCATAAATCTCCCCTCCCACATGTTTAAAATTAATTTTACAAGCAGATTAGGACCATTTGTATTCTCATAGCTGTTATGAAATTATATGAAAGACCATGCTCGTGTACATTTACAGTAAATTTTACACCAAAGAATCAAAATGAACGAATATATACGTTCTCCACCCGACCTTACAAAATAGCTAGCTGAGTTATTTACACACCACCTTAAGGACATTCAGAAGCGAAGAAGTCCTTTTCCATTGTGCAGGGTATATCATTGCCAATTCATCATGACCCTAGCGATTCACAATGCCTCATTTTACCCTGAGAAACAAACCCAATTCTAAGTTTCTGAGAAACAGAAATAGCTGTTGTTCACTTGGTTAAAACTAATTAATCTGTTTTCTTTATAGATAGAAAGAGGAAACAGGTGCTCCTATGATTTATGAAAGAATGTAGCTCACAATTATTACAGTGAAATACCAGAGTTATGTCAATCTACATTCAATGGTGCAAACACTATGACCATAGTGCAGTCAAGTTCGCAGATCAATGTTTTAAAATTCTAACCGGACTTTGACTAAAGTTATTTTAATTATGCTAATCTAAAACTTTCTGAAATGCTCCCACTGCTCATTATCTTTCAGCAAATCGTAACTGTTTTGTGGTACTGACAAACTACATTTTGGAATCGAAGGCCACTGGCATTTTTATAAATTATTTAAATGTAAAAATTGCTGCATAGTGGTTCATGAGAGTCCCTTTCATCACGGCGTTCACAGTGTGAAGATACAGTGACAGATCATTTCTAGGTAGAATCAAGGTGAGAAGTTTGCTCCAATTACTGCACAGAATTCCAGTAATAAAAGGATATTTTTTTGCTTAAATTGGCAACACAGAAGGAAAGGTCAGCTCTGGCATACGTTTGAGTATAAAAGTGAGCTTATTAATTTGGCCTCTTATACACAAATACAACAAATAGGTCATTTCTGATACACTAACTGACTTTTATCCGAGGTAAAATAATGAATAAATTAAGAAAAGGTGATGCAATATTATACAAAGCTATTTCCAAGTATTTTGGGGTATATCACAAATGAATAATAATTAACAATGATTTTAGATGTATTTAAGTAATTAAACCATATACCAATTATTATAGACAGATAGATACATAGATACATACATATCCCATATCCTAGTTGTTTTATATATGTTACATGTGTTTATATGTATAATATGTGTTGTATATGTGTGATGTATTGTTATATGCTATATCCATTTACTGGATATATATTTACTGGATATATATAAACATACACACACACACACACACACACACACACACAGATGGGCATTTTGTTTATTTCCATTTTTTGACTTTGTGAATAAGGCTGCTCTACACTTTGTGTACATATGTTTTGAAATGTAATTCACATACCATATAATTCAGCTACTCAAGGTGTATAATGAAATGTTTTTTGTTTTGTTTTGTTTTGTTTTAGTATTTTGACAGGTTTGTACAATCATCACCACAAACTATTTTAGGATATTTTCATTATTCCAAAGGGGAAGCTCTATACCAATTAGTAGTCATACCATATCCTTCTACACCATGCCCCAGGCTTAGGCAATCAGCAGTATCCTTTCTATCTGTATAGATTTGCCAATTTGGATATTTCATATAAATAAAATCATACAATATGTCTGTCTTTTGTGACTGACTCCTTTTATTTATCATGTTTTCAATGTTCATTCATCTCCTTCCATGTATCAGGATTTCATTACTTTTTAGTGACAAACCATATTCCACTGTATTAAAATATATTATTTTATTTATTCATCAGTTCATGGATGTTTGTTTGTTTCCATTGTTTTTTTAATGAATAATGCTACTATGAATTTTATGTATGAATGTTTGTATGTATCAGGTATATACCTAGAATAAAAATTGTGGAGGTCATAGGGCAATCCAATGTTTCACCTTCTAAGAAACTGCCAGACTTTTCTAAAGTAAGAGGGTTCCCAGTTTCTCACATTCTCACAATATTTTGTTATCTGTTTTGGATTACAGTCATCCTAGTGGGTGTGGCATAAATGGCACTATGGTACAACTGTCTCTTATTCATACGTCAAGTAGAAACAAATACTCTTAAGTTATCGCTAATGATCACTTAAATTGGGCAAGATAAGCCATTGAGGCGTGCTGATCTTGCCAATTGTCAACACTCTGCAACCACTGATTTAAACAATTAGCAGAGATACCGAGCAAAGAAGAAAGAGTAAAAGGACACAGAAAGAGTAAAGCACTAATGAAAGAGTAAAGTAACTAATGTTACTGGATATACCATATTTTATTTATCCATTCATCACTTGATGGACATTTGGGTGGAACATGAAAGAACAGTAGGGAAAGGAAGATACATAGTAGCATGAGGCAGAGGTAGGCTTTCATTTCAAAGGAATCCGATTATCATACTATCCCAGGTAAATAATTTTTAATCTAGGATCCTATGCTTAAGCAAATGATCAGACAAATTGGAAAACAAATGACCACATTTTTAGGCATGGATATTTCAACAAACAAGCAAGCAAAGGAAACAAAAACAAAGTATGCAAAAAAATCCCCAAGACGCTCCCAGGCACCAGGAAGTTAAGGTAATTGAATGAAGGAATAAAAGGAAGGCAGAGGAACATAGAGCATCTTCAAAGGAAGATACTCAGTAGAGCAGGGAAGGTAAGAACATCCATGGTATACTATGACCTGCATTTCTCTCCCAGCAGCTTCCTCAGCAGGAAGCAGAGAGACTGTGTCATTAACAGTGTAGTCTCCTGAAACAAACGGAAATCTCAGGTTGTCTGACATGTTTGTGTGGAAATTTGACTGAGAGCTTGAGGAGGGTGTGGAGAGAGTTAGTTTGGAAATACAGCAAAACTATCAGTCACACTATACACAAAAACTGAAAATAAAAAGTTGTACCTAAAGGCAATGTAATGATAGTACACTGAGCAGCCCAAATTCGTATCCCTAAAACCAAAATAACACAAGCCCTGCATATTGATTTAACCCAGTGCTGATTTAATGGCAACTGAAGATGTAAGGAGAAGGAAAAGGGTATGACATGATAAAAGAAATAAATCCTCCCTTCCCACAATAGGAAATCAATGGGTGCTTGAAAATGATTAATCATTATTGCAGTATAAGCATACAACTTAAAATTATGAGGCGGTATATGAGAAACACAGTAAGGGGTGCCTGGGGGGCTCAGTCGGTTAAAAGTCTGGTCCGACTTCAGCTCAGGTCATGATCTTGCGGTTCTTGAGTTCAAGCCCTGCGTCAGTCTCTGTGCTCAGAGCCTGGAGCCTGCTTTGGATTCTGTCTCCCTCTCTCTCTGACCCTCCCTCCTCTCACACTCTGTCTCTGTCTCTGTCTCTCTCTGAATAATAAATTAGCATTAAAAATTTTTTTAAAGGAAACACAGTAAAAAGAGTTGTAACTACTTACTTCTAGGGAGATGGATGGGGAGGAATTGACACTTGAGATTTTCTACCTTGAATATTCTTCTTTGATTATTTTTAATGTTAATTTGATAAGCATATATTCAGATTATTTTCATTCATATTACCTTTGAAGTATGCATTTTTTTAATATGTGGCAGGTCACCATAGTGCTATCCTCATTAAGAAAACAACAACAATGCAAAGATAAAAAACACTGTGTTACATTGCCTACAGTTCCTTTTCCAATTGGAAAATCCATTTCTGAGCCTCATCTTTTTTCCTCTTTCTTGCTTTAAAGAAATGTTTTATTCTTAAACATTGAAACTAATTCACAGTCAAAACTATTTATTTATATTTATTTACTTACTTATTTCCCTTCAGGTTCATTATCACTCAGTCTATGGCTAGCATCAAATCGCAGGAATCTCACATTACCTTGACTTGATGTCCGGTGTTCTAAACTTGTTTCGTATTTCTGTCAGAGAAATCTGTGTTGGTTTCATGGCTATCCTTCTATCCAGGGAGTCTTTGTCCATGATCTTCCTCTCTTTTTCCTTTGTGATTTAAGTTCCCATCCCTGGGTGTCACTCTCTGCATAAAGACTTTCTATATTAAAAAAAAAAAATCAGCATTATAAATATATGCTCTCCATTGGTCTCTTGTCACCATAAATAGTATGTTATACGTTCTCCACATCCCAAGCAGCACTCTGTGCATAAAAAGTAATAACCATGAATATAAAATCTGAGTAAACTATTAAAGCAATTCTTATTGAAATGCGGGTCAAGGACACTTCTGTGACTTGTATTCAAAGGTAATTTCCCCAATCTGGATTAGTCACATGGTGACCTTCTAATAATATTGTTTGTTTTCTTGACAACAAGAAAACAAATGTACTTATTCAAAATATCTTAATTTGTCTTTTTTCTACAATTCAGTGAATCATACAATTGACTTTTTCTGTATATATACTTAATAGTCTGCACACGCGTTCACTCACACAAACCGAAGAAACCCACAGAACATTAGGTACAAAATAGACTTTCAAAAGTTTAATTTCCAAGTACACATGTTATTTTATTTACATTATGAGATACTTTTTATTTCACCTGACTGAATTTCTTAAAAATCTATTGACTAGCTAGCAGGATTATCAAAGCATAATTTTTTAAATGATGTTCCCGAATGTAAACACTTACAGGAAATGAAAATTCATTTCTCTATCCTTCAAGGTCTTCTAGCTGGACTAAGAAGTAAATTTATATAAGGGGCGCCTGGATGGCTCAATTGGTTAGGCATCTGACTTCAGCTCTCCTCATGATCCCATGGTTCCTGAATTCTATCTCTGCTTAGGGCTCCCTGCTGTCAGTGCACAGAGGGCTTCAGGTCCTTTGTTCTTCCAGCTCTCCGCCCCTCCCTCACCCCCTCAAAAATAAATAAACATTAAAAAAAGAATTAAGTTTTCATAAGACAGGTTAACAGGAGGGGAAAAAGAAAACAGTTTTTATCACATGTGCACAGACGTCCAACAATGAATCTCTAGATCTAGAGAAACGACCAAAGCTGGCAGTTTTTATACTTTTTTGACGAAGAGACAAAAAATCTGTGACACATTGACAGAACAAAGAAAACTTAAGTTTGGGAGCTCCAATTACTAAGGAATTTGAAACAAAATCTGGTCCGTGGTAGTAAATTAGTAAAAAATAACAAGGATTATGTATATAGCCTGCTTGACTCTGAATATACTAGTATCTCTGGTGATTTCCCATGAGACGTTGATTTCTTGCTTTCAGAGGGCAGAGGGGCATCTGAGTGTCCTTGCACAGGCTGTTTCTTAAGTAACTTTTATTTTAAACAGTCAATATGCCACTGTGTCACAGTTGGGGACAGCCTGCCCTTGACCCCTACACACTGAAAAAAGCGATATGAATTTCTGGCTCGAAATAGTGCAGCGATCCACATTTGATCCAGAAACGATACACAAATTTAGTTTCAATACAACAGATGTTAAGGAAACAGAAAACATGTTGACTGGAAGAAAATAAATCCAGCCACAATCAGAAATAGTGCCAGCGAAAACTAAAAGATAGGTTAGATAGGAACAGTAGCTACGTAATTATTCATTGCAACTTTCCTAGCCCTACCCATGTGGTACTGGGATTAGGGTATTGTTTTTATAAATATTCAAAATATCGTCGTTCTGCAGAACTGACACTAGAGCCTGCAAGACAGTATCTTTGTTCTTGTTACTGAAGGTTCTAATCAGTTGAAGACATGTCCTGGGCTATTGCCTAACTCAATTTTCCATGCCATTTAGTTAGTTTGTTTGTTTGTTTTTTGTAGTAGTAGTATGGCTGTTTTCAAGATTACTATTCAGAGAATGACTTTCCCACTGGTTCACTGCCACGATTTTCCTATTTCGAGCAGATTTCTTTGATAAAGCACATGGACTTAGGTGATAGCAAGACATCTTTGAGTGCTAGTGCTCCAACATCCTAAAGAACCATCAAAGAGCAGTGGATGATGCTCTAACCGATAATTATAACTTAAGAGGATAATAAAAAGTATTGGTGATTGGTGACAGTGAAGCACTCAGTCCTGGCAAAAGCCTTGGTGTCACATGACTAGTTTGCCAATATCTACGGCTGCTGTTCCCAAACTAGGTTTCAGAGACTCCTCGAACTGCATTAAAGAGGAGGAGGGGAATGCTGGATCTGCCTGGCTTTTTTCAGACATCAACTTTTAGTTCAATGGTAAAAATATTAGAACTCTGTGGTTTTACAGAAAGTTGGAAAATACACAGCTAATTAGGTTTTTTAATAATAATTTTGGATGAACTAAACTCAATTCTTCTAGCCTTGTACTCAATTTTTGGTTTGAAAACAAAAGATAAGTGCCCAGTGAAACCTATTAACTGCTTGGCTTGCTTAAAATTTCCTGGATCCATCTGTCTCTACTATGATGGATAGTGGAAACCACATCCCTTGTTTCATAAACAGATCTTGAGTTAGCAGATGAAAATGAACATCCACATATCTCAACCCTTCCCAATGTATTACAATTAATAAAACTGTGCATGATTTTTGTTTTGGTAACCTTCTTTACTACTGAAATTGCCTACTAGGTTTTTTTTGAAAATATTATATTAATATTAATTTTCTTGAATTAATATTCTCAAGGTATTTTACATGCAAACTCAATTTTTAAAGCTTATGATAATTATTTCCTTTTTTGATAGTCACATTATCCCACTCTGTCAGTGGGAACTCTACATGTTTAAAACATATCTTGAGGTTTCTGCATGCCTCTTGAGAGGCAACACTCTCAAAGGACATCTAGATATTTTTAATGGAAACTAGTATTACTGATAAAAATATGGGCAGTAAAATTCATTGACTATCATTCCACAATACTGGTGCTGGGTAGGGTGGCCCACTCTAGGACACTGGGGTTACTTACAAAGCCAAAAATTATTTGTTTGTATTTTTAGTGTAATGATTTCACATCAGTAATTCTCTTTTAAATTTAAGCATACAAAATATTGTACTCTCATTTACTTAATGTAAATTGCTAAATGGTTTTTTCTATAATAGGTTTACTAAAACCTTTATGTCTTCAGTTTCTTGTAATTGTATACGCTTCTTTTTTATAACCCTTAGACAACTCACTGTTTACCATTCTATGGTCATTTTATTGACCTTGAGGTTTTTTAGTAAAAGTCTTGCTTACTGTCTAATTACAACTTAAAATAACCTATAAAGTGTTATAAACTTCTTATCTAAAATAATCAAATTAAATAAGGATTTATATAACAGAAAATGATGTCAAAGTTAAATATAGTCTTTATTTTTCCAGATAATTTGATTTTATGAGTTCACTTCTCTTTTAATGCAGATTTTCTCATTCCTACATCATCACAATATAAATAATTTGCATTAATTCTGCCTAGAAAATACTGTATTTTATGACATAATTACTCAATTCAAACAAGGAATCAGGTATTAACATAAGAAATTGAATATTGCTCACGATTTGATTAACAAATATATAATTGCAGAGAATGCCTCTTTCCAGCTATCACTAATCAGGCTGTCTAGATTTTGAAGGTCAAAGGAAGAAAGTAATAGAAGTTAGCCAATCAGTCAACTCAGTAATGGTAGACACAAAGGTCAAATATAATTATAAAGCGGTGGGAAGGAAAACTAAGTAGATTCTTAATGTTTGATTCCTTATGGTTAGATTTTTAAAATATATATATTCATCTATAAGTGTATTCATTAGTGGAAAAAAACAGATGTTATTTATGTTCAATAGCTTAGCATTTGTGCTCACTAGTTGGTATGTGTGTTTCTACCCTGTGTTGGGGAAAAAGCTAAACTATAGATACAAAGTAAATGAAATATGTTCAGAGATCACCAAGACGAAAGATGATAGCAATGTAAGCTTAAAAACAAACAAATAGGCAAGCAAATAATATATCATTAACATATATATATTCCATTATATATATTCCAAATACTAACAGCACAGAATGTGCAGAGCACTCAGACAATGTTTCAAAGACAATAGGCTTCAGCTGGAGAGAGGAGAGCCATTGCTTTTTGCTCCGAGCAAAGCATCTCAAAGTATGGTCCACTGACGAGGGCTGGTCTAAAGCCTGTCCACTCCTCTGCTCAGAGAGCAGGAGACTATGAATGAGCACTTACGTTAATGATAAATTGAGAGAGCAATTTATTTTCTGATGACCCTAAAAATGCAAATTCATACTTGTATTTAATGTTTGTAATTCAATTTCTCTAGTGGTTAGCTTTAATTGTATTATATAAAAGTATCAGTCTATAAAGAATCAAGTTAAGAAAATCAAATGTAATATATTCTAAATCAATGACTCACAAATTACAGCCTATTGGCCAAAATTTGGCCGGCATATGAACATTTTCATATAGTTTTATTGGGACATGGCATTGTAAAGGTATACATAGCATTTTAATAGTAAATCCCTATGAAATAAAACATTTTTGCTGTTTAAATACTGAAATATTTTAATCTATTTTGAAATCATTATGGTTATGTAAGAATTAGTCATATACATCCTGTATATAAAATTTTTCATATACTAATTTTCATATACCAATTTTTCAATTTAAGATTGATTATATTCTTAGACAATGAAATACATAACATTGGCATCGTATATATAATTGATGCTTAAAAATCTGTGGAATAAACAAACAATAAGCTACTCCATGAAATAAAATAGAACACAGATACGTAAACTTTCCTGAAAGAGGTAGAATTTGGCAATAGATTGAGAAATCATCTTAAGATTCTTAACTTTATTGACAATTATGGTACAGGATTTCCTAATAAAATAGATACTGTATTTAATATAAGATTTCAAAATATGTTTTCCCTTAGCATCACTGGAAGTTTAAACCCTTCCTATTATTTATATCAGGTGATTTCAGGTTTAAATATAGTGTTTGTATATCACGATTGAGTGTGAACCAAAAGTATTTAGTGGCTTTAAAAAAAAATGGTCTTACTAAAAGTACCATAATTTTCTAGTTAATATATCTTTCAAGATATTTTTATCTGTTCTTTCTCTGTTTTTCTTCCTTGTCCTCACTTGGGACAGGGATTGACTTGAATTTGGTAATTTTTTGTCTTTTTTTTTTTTTTTTAAACTCTTGAAGCCAGTGTCAAATTAATTGGCAAGCTTTTCCCATAGTAGTTGGGCAAAGGATTCTACTGAGTTTGTCTGATACTCAGAGCAATTAATAACAACTATAAACTATTCTAGAATTAAGAATTTTATAGAGCTGAATTAAATAAAACCCAAATAATATACTGCCTGGCTATAATATCATAATATTATAACATCACACAATTAATGTCATTATCATCTAAAATATATATATATGTATATATATATATGTATATATATGTATATATATATAAAATCAAAACAGAAAACACAATAAAACAAAAAAATAGGAAACATTATTTTTCAGCATCAGAATGTTTTGTTGAATGATTAATATTTATGTCCATACATTTTGTTTTCCTAATGTTTCTTAAAATAGTGTTCTTTCTGTTCTTTAGTCATTACATATGCAAATAGTAGCAAATTAAAACAATGAAAATGCAATAAAGTCTCAATAATTTAATTTATTTGTCCTATTCACTTATTTTTTTCATACTGCAGACTTTAAAAATATACCTTAAGAGGGCGCCTGGGTGGCTCAGTCGGTTAAGCCGCCGACTTCGGCTCAGGTCATGATCTCGCGGTCCGTGAGTTCAAGCCCCGTGTCGGGCTCTGTGCTGACAGCTCAGAGCCTGGAGCCTGTTTCAGATTCTGTGTCTCCCTCTCTCTGACCCTCCCCCGTTCATGCTCTGTCTCTCTCTGTCTCAAAAATAAATAAACGTTAAAAAAAATAAAAAATAAATAAAAATAAAAAAAAATATACCTTAAGAAATACTTTATATAAAATGAAACACTCAGATATTAAATATGATGCAATCAGTCTTCATGAATGTATATCAAGCCAAATTACCTTCACTATCCCAGAAATTTTCCTCTTGGTGTTTCCTGCTCATTCCCATCACGTTTTTTAAATTTCATGTTACATGCATTAATTCAATAAGATAGGAAAAAGAAATAAAAGACATAATGATTAAAAAGGGAGAAATAAAACTCTGAATTCTGAGATGTCATTGTATTCATGGAAAACTGAAGAAATTTACAAGAAAAGTATATGACACAATATTTGAATTTAGTAACATTTCAGAATGCAAAGTTAATATTAAATTAGGGGCACCTGGGTGCTCAGTCAGTTAAGCATCTAACTTCGGCTCAGGTCATGATCTTATATGTCCTAAGTTAGAGCCCCTTGTTGGGCTTTGGGCTGACACCTCAAAGCCTGGAGCCTGCATCAGATTCTGTCTCTCCCTCTATCTCGACTCTCCTCCCCCGCTTGTCCCCCCAACCTCTATCCCTCAAAAAGAAATGAACATTAAAAAATATATTAAATTAAATTATATTTCTGTATGTTAACAAAACATTGAAGCTGACATTTAAAAATACTATTTAAAGTAGAATAAAAACTTTCAAATGCTAAAGTATAAATTTAAAAAACAAGTGCATAATTTTATAAACTCTAAGCTATAAATCTTTGATGATATAAATTGAAGAAGATTTAAATAACTATAGAAATATACCAGGCATACGGACTGAAAAGTTAGTATTATTAAGATGGCAAGTCTCCTGAAATTGATCTATGGATTTAATTTAATTTCCCAACATAACACTAAAATATTAGCTGTGGGCTTTTCATGGATGTCCCTTACCAAGTTAAAGAAACTTCCTTCTATTTGTAATTTGCTGAGATATTTAATAAAAAAAAAAAATGGGTGTTTTAACCTTGTCATAACTTTCTCTGCTTCCATTGAAATAGTCAAGTGATATTCTCTCTTAAGCTATTCGTATTATAAAACATAATACTCTTTAAATGATAAACTATTTTTAGATTTTTTTATATGACTCTCACATGATAATGCTATTTTCCTTTTTCTAGAATAATAAATTTGATTTACTAAAGTTTCATAGCTTTTGCATCTATCTTCATAAGACACAGTGTTCTGGAATTTCCTTTCTTTCTGTCTTTTCTTTCTTTCTCTTTCTTTCTTTCTTTCTTTCTTTCTTTCTTTCTTTTTATTTCTTTTTTATTTGTTTGGTAATACCATTGTCTGGCTTTGCTATCACAGTTGTGCATTCAGGAGAAACTATTCCTGCTTGCACCCTGATCTTGAACTTCCAGCTCCCAGTTTGTAGGAAATTAATTTCTGTTGTTTAGGCCATCCAGGCTATGGTATTTTTATGGCAATCATAGCAAACTGATATGCCTGTGCTCTTAATTATTTTTTGACATTTTAATAAGCTAAAATTTATATTTAAATGATAATATGTCTTAGATACAGTTGCCAAGTTGATATTTGAATATATCTTGACATTAGAGAACAAAAATGGAACACAGTCAGGTTAGGCACACTTATTTTTCTCCTTCTTATTTGTTTATTCTCAAGTAATCTTGGCTTCAGGAGTAGAATCCAGTGAGTCATCACTTATATGCAACATCCAGTGCTCATCCCAGCAAGTGCTCTTCTTTTTTTTTTTTTTAATTTTTTTTTCAACGTTTTTTATTTATTTTTGGGACAGAGAGACAGAGCATGAACGGGGGAGGGGCAGAGAGAGAGGGAGACACAGAATCGGAAACAGGCTCCAGGCTCCGAGCCATCAGCCCAGAGCCTGACGCGGGGCTCGAATTCACGGACCGCGAGATCGTGACCTGGCTGAAGTCGGACCGCGAGATCGTGACCTGGCTGAAGTCGGACGCTTAACCGACTGCGCCACCCAGGCGCCCCCAACAAGTGCTCTTCTTAATGCCCGTAACCCATTTTCCTCATCCCCCACCCCCGCCCCCATCAACCCTCAGTTTGTTCTCTGTACTTAAGAGTCTCTTGTGATTTGCCTCCACCTCTGTTTTTATCTTATGTTTCCTTTCCTTCCCCTACAATCATCTGTTAAGTTTCTCAAATTCCAGATGTTCACAAGGATGCAGAGAAAGGGAAACCCTCTTGCATATATGGTGGCAATGCAAACTGGTGCAGCCACTCTGGCAAACAGGGTGGAGGTTCTTCAAAAAGTTACAAATACAACTACCCTACAACCCAGCAATTGTACTACTAAAGAGTTTATCCAAAGGATACAGGAGTGCAGATTTGATGGGGCACATCCACCGCAATGTTTTATAGTAGCACTATCAACAATAGTCAATTTATGGAAAATGCCCACATGTCCCTCAACTGATAAATGGATTAAGAAGATGTGGTATATATGTATATACGATGGAATACAACTCGGCAATGAAAAATAATGAAATCCTCCATTTGCAACAACATGGTTAGGCATACTTAAAGTGAAAACTCTAACTCAGTTTATATCCTCTAAGTTAGTTAATTTTTAGCAGTGGTTTGAGATAGGTACGGTTATCATCCCCTTTTGAGAGTTGGAAAATGTGCACAACAATTAATTTACTTAATAAATTTCATGCATCTATTAAATGACACATCTGGGATTTGAACTCCAGCAGTGTAACTCAGGGGCCATGTTCTTACCAAAATATTGTAGTACCTATTTATATACCAACATTATAACATCAGGTGCACTTTTTATTACCCCTGCTCTGAGTGCCTGTATTTGCCTGCATACTTGAAAATCAACTCCAATGATCCTATTTTTTATTTGACTTATGGAACTATGGGTGTTCCGACTCTGTAGTTTGTTTTTTTCCAATATTATTCTCGCCCCTTGATCTATTTGTGGATTTATATTCCTGTTTTTTTTTTTTTTCCTTTTTCTCTGTTGGTCTTAATTTTTTTTGCATTATATTCAAATTGAACTGACAATATTAAAACAATAAAAGCGCTAAAAACTTTCATATTTTAAGATATTAGAAAATAGTAATTATTGAAAATGGAGCTTGTAAACAATAGGCATCGATATTTATACATAATAAAGCAAGAAAGGAAATGGCAAAAATCGAAAATGAAAGCACAAATTGAGTATAAGATTTCATTTTGCAATTCTTTGAGTATTTTAGAGTTACTTATGCATATATATATTTTTATAGGACACAGATTTATATAACTAAAATTATTTAACTTTGAAGATATGAACATTTTTTAATATTTAAATTGCCCTCCATAAGTTTCATATCAACATTTAGTAGCAAATACTATTTAAGGAACTGCCTCTGACTTAAAAATTATCCCTGAGAGGATATGTTAAGTCTATCAAGATATAATTTCAGAAAACAAAGTTAGACAATAAGTATTAATATTAATTTATGTAATTAATGATTAACACTAATCATGCTGAATGTATTATGAAATATTGTGTTCCTCTTCTTTGATATTATTTTTTGTATAAAACTGTATTACAATTAAATTTCACCATAAGTCATAATTTTTAGCAATAAAAAGTAACACTGCTCTTACAAGTACTTTAAATGTAAATGGACTAAATTTTCCAATCAAAGGATGTAAAGTTTCTGAATGAATAAAAAAATAAGACCCTGCCTACAAGAATTTCACTTCAGATGTAAGAACACAGATTGAAAGTAAAAAAAAAATAATAATAATAAAAATAAATAAATAAATAAATAAATAAAAGAAAAGAGACATTCAATGCAACTGGAAACCAAAAGATAACTGGAGTAAACTTATATTAGACAAAATAGGATTTAAAACAAACACTGTAATAAGAGACAAAAATGGGCATTGCATAATAGATAAAGGGAAACAATCCATTAAGAGGATATAACAATTGGAAATAAGCCTATTTTGCTCTTTGAGCAGTGTTTTGGAAAAAGTGTGTTGAATTCCAGGGACAAACTTCCAGTCATATTTTACTTTACTAACTTGTGCTTATTTTTAGATATCTTCTCATCATACATAGTAAAATAGAACTCGGGCCAAAAGTACAGTGAATTTGATTTTTCTTACTCCATATTGGTCTTCATGTTCACTTACAACCGTATATCTAGTTGTAATGAATTATATATCTGGCTGTGTTCTTATTTCTCTGCAAATTTTCCACTTAGTCTATTAAAACTAATTCTATGAAAGTTCTCTAAAATGTTCAGTCCTTTTGGAATCTCTCAATGATTGTGCAAATTTTCTTCTTCCAGTGTGAGCACTTCATCCAGCAACTGGAGGAAGGGGAGAGCAGCTGTCAGGGAAAGGGAGGACTTCTTTGAGATCCATGGTATTTTCGGATGAAGTCTCTGACACGGCTTACTCAAAATTTGTAGGGTACAGCTCAATCAGTGTTTACAAGGAAATGAACAACTATAAATACCTATGGGAAACAAAATTTATGGAAATTCCTCTTCTAATTGTCTATCCTGTATTTTAGTGATATGTGCCAGATATTTTAGTGGGGCAACAGACAGACTATCTCATTATCATTCTCAAGAGAACAGAAACTCTTTGCTTTAGAAAAAGGTTTGGTGTGACATTTTCCAGTCTGTCATCTTCTCCTAAAGAGCTGGAACACAGGCTTCACTGACATACACACTTCACTAGTATCTTCAACTTTAACACTCACCTCCTCTTTGTCAAAACTCTCCTGTATTCTTCAAGTCCTGTATTTTTTTTTAATCTCCTGTATTCTAAAGATAATCCCCCCCTTTGATGGAGTTTAGAAACTAGTGACTTGTACCACCAGAAACAATTGTGAAATTAATAGTGACTTAGAATTTATTTTTTCATAATTTTTATAGTAACAAATGTTACTATATTTACTATAGTTATATAGTAACTATACCTATTATATATATAATATATATAAAATATATATTATATATTATTATATATTTAATTATTATTAATTAATTATTAAGTAATTAATAATTAATTAATATTAATATTATATATATTATATATATTATATATAAATTATATATATAATAATATATATATATATTCTATATATATATAGAAACTAGTGACTTGTACCACCAGAAACAATTGTGAAATTAATAGTGACTTAGAATTTATTTTTTCATAATTTTTATAATAACATTTACCTATTCTTTTCTATGGACGACAAGCAGTTATCACAAATCTTCTGAGCTTCCTCCAAAGGCTCTTAAAATATCCACCATTCATTTGTTGATTATCACTAAAAAGTGTCAGATCCTGTTTCATAAATCTGTTCTTTTTTTCAAACTCGTTCCTTCTCGAAACTTCCAAGACAATTTACTTCTTTCAACTTTTTTTTTTTTTTTTTTTTTTTTTTTTGCTACACTCTGGATGCTGTGACCTCATCCATAAATCTCCAGGGGCTTTGACGCCCTAGCACAAATTTCAACTGGCACAATCTCACTCGACAGTCTCTTTACTGGAGCTCTTACACTACTCCCCGGACTGTTGTTTTTCATTTTTATTTTGGAAAATGCAAGGATACATTTGCATAAAAATATGATTTTTTTTTTGTATTTAGTAATCTACTTATTCTCTCTTTTGCTCTTACTATCTATTTCAAATTAGAAAATCTTAAGCATTTTTGGTATTTAGTAATCTACTTATTCTCTCTTTTGCTCTTAATAGCTATTTCAAATTCTAAAATCTTAAGCATTTTTGGAACTGCAGTTTTTAAAGAAATGAATTAGTTAGTTGTCATTTATTTGATTATATCTAGCTCTGTTCTTATTTGTATTTATCACATGTCAAGTTGTCTGAACTTCTTAGATCTGTGGAGGTTTTGGTAGATTTCCAAACATTTGTGAAATTCTCAACCCTAATCTCTTCAAATATTTGTTGTCACCTGTTTTCTTTTTCTTTGTCTCCTCCCATGTGTCTAACACTTGTATATTTGAATGTTTTGTGTTATCCTGTGGGTTTCATGTGATTGATTCCATTTTTCTGACTCATTTTCACGCTTCAGTTAGGATAATTTATATTTTCAGACCTTCAAGCTTACTAATTCTTTTTCCAATTGTGTCTATTCTGGCCTTAAGCCAATCATACGAATGCATGCGCATATTATCTATATAGACAAGCGCCCCATTGTTATAATTTAGATGAAGCCCTTTATGTGTACTATCTTTTCTCAGAAAAGCACACCATCCATTGGAATTTTTTTTCACCAGATATCCCCTTGATCTTACTGTTTTGTCGATGATAAGGCTTGTTCTTATTTTGAACATAAATGTTTCTTTACTGCTTTTTCTGTTTTATACACACAAAAAAGACATTTTACTCCCTGATTTTAAAAACATAATTTTAGAAAGATCTAAGATGTTACCGTGTAAAATCTACTTGGTTTTTACACTTACTAATGAGACATTAGCCACTTTTTGTTCTTATACTGCTTCTTATGGCCATTTAAAAATATGGATATTTGACTCCGTTTCATGCTAGAAAAATCAGAAGTCCTTGGAAAGATTAGAAGTCCACTTTGTTTATGTACATGACTATTCTTGATTAAGTCAATCAGGTTGTAATTATGTCCCAAGAGCTGCAATATAGAGAGAAAAAAAAGAGAGAGAGAGAGAGAGAACAGACTGAATTGTTTATTGTCTGGGGACATTCTCCCTTCGAGGCTTTCTCCATGTTTACTAACACAGAGAGGCACTTGTATGACTTCACACATTTTTCCTCTAAAGTTTCTGATTAATCTCAGATATTGCGCGGGGTCAGGGGCAATCTGTTGGTACACTGATATTTGCCTTATGACAGAGTGGGGTTATTACACGTCTTTATAAGAGGACTTTAGCCAAGTTTTTTTCAAGTCCTACAAAAACTGTTTAAAATTAAATTAGATGGTTAGAGTGTGTAGATCATTAAATTTTGCATTCAAACTGAATAGCAGAAATAACTCAGGTTTTAAGAAAGAGAGATTGCTAGGGCACGAATGGAGAGAGTGTTCTTTTTGACTTTGCAGAAGCAAAATGCTTGACTCAACAGGAAAAGCAGACTTTGAATATTAATAATAGTTTCAGAAAAAAAAAAAAAAAAAAAAAACACCTTCCAGGGTAGTCATACTAACTGTAGTAATGAAAAAGGCAATCTTTTTACCTATGGGCTTATTTCAAATAATAGTAATTTGTAAGTATTCTTTTAAGAACTAATAATTATATGTATAGTTTTATGTATGCAAAGGTAATAGCAAGTTAATCATGGGTTTTGATGAAACATGCATATTTTCAATCCATCCTTAGCAATTCTAGACTTATGACTATATGCTTTATAGCTTCTCAGGGTATTTATTATGTAACCTTTTTATGCTAAAATTTTTATTAAATTTATAACTTAAATACAGAACAGTACACAATCATAATTGTAGTGGTGACGCATTTACATGACGTAAACACACTTTGTGTGACCAGCACCTACAGGAAGAAACAGAAAATTACCATATGCCCCCAAAGCCTTCTTCAGATACTCTTTCTTGTTGGTAATTACAACTAACCCTCACCCAAAATTAATAACAATCCTGGCATCTAAAATAATATATTGCTTTTGCCTCTTTTTGCACTTAGCATAAAAGGAATCATCCAATATATACTATTTCTTTCTAGTTTATTGTTTTTAATATTTTGCATTTGACATTCACCTATACTACTACATTAGATTGTAGTTTGTTTATTCTCATTACTGAACAGGATTCCATTGCATGATGTATCACAATTCATTAATCAGTTCTGCAGATGGACCTTTGGCTATTTTCCAGTGGTAAACTGTTACAAATAATGCCTATTATTAAAACAGACTTCTTAGGGCACTTGCGTGGCTCAGTTGGTTAACCGTCTGACTCTTGATTTCAACTCAGGTCATGATATCTTGGTTTGTGAGATTCAGCCCTGCATGGCATGGAGCTCCACCCTGACAGCAGAAAGCCTGCTTGGGATTCTCTCTCTCTCCCCTTCCCCCTGTTAGCACTCTCTTTGACTCTGTCTCTCAAAAATAAATAAATAAAACTTAAAAAAGAAAATGGACTTTGTTACTGTATTTGGCTAGACATATAAGGTGGGACTATAAACAGAGATGAAATTAATTGGTCAAATTCATGAGTAGGGTAGCTGTAATAAACAGTACCAATCACCTTTGTAAAGGGATTTTGATCAATTTACAGCAACAGTATATGGAAATTCCAATTGCTTCACGTCCTTCTGATACATGGAATTGTCAATTATTTTCACTCATCCTTCCTGTTTTAATTTGCATTTACTACCTGATGACTAATGAAATAAAGTACTTGTTTCATTATGTTTTATGTCCATTTGAATATTATCTTTTGGGAAGAGCTTATATGAATCTTTGCTAATTGTTTTAGAGTGCCTTACTTTTTGTTTATTTATAAATACTGTTTATATATTCTGGCAACATGCCCATTATTATATACATATGCATATGTTACTGTGCATATATTTTATGCCTACTTTATTACGTAGCCCAGAACACTCTGCTCTATTTATGCACTTATGTCAATCTAGAGAAATACTAAGAGTTGGGGAAGATGGTAGATACAGAAGACTATTGAAAACTGAAAGATCATCTGAATGCTATTTCCTTGAAGTCTCTTCTAAGTGGCAATGATACATTAATTTGATGTTCTTGGGGCAAAATCTCAAGTTGAGAAATATTTTCTCACACACACAAAAAAACAAACTTCACTCTCATTTTGAGCATAAATTCTTGCTCATGTTTTCAATTTGATTTTCAAAGGCCACTACACTCAGTCTTTCGTATCCTCATTTTCTTATTTATTTATTTATTTATTATTTAATTTTAATGTTTATTTATTTTTTTTAATTTAAAAAATTCTTTAAATGTTTATTTTTGACACAGAGAGAGAGAGACAGAGCATGAGCAAGGGAGGGGCAGAGAGAGAGAGGGAGACACACAATCCAAAGCAGGGTCGAGGCTCTGAGCTGTCAGCACAGAGCCCGTCGCGGGGCTCGAACTCACAGATCGTGAGATCATGACCTGAGCCAAAGTCAGACGCTCAACAGACAGAGTCACCCAGGCGCCGTGATGTTTATTTATTTTTGAGAGAGAGAGAGACAGAGTGTGAACAGGGGAGGGGCAGAGAGAGAGGGAGACACAGAGTCGGAAGCAGACTCCAGGCTCCTGGCTTCAACACAGAGCCCGAGGCGGGCTAGACTACCACGAACTGAGCCATGAGATCATGACCTGAGCCAAAGTTGGAGGCTTAACCAACTGAGCCACCAAGGTCCCCTCATATCCTCCTTTTCATCAAAATCTGTAAGTCATTTCCTTGAAATGTTCTAGAATTCTTGTTTTCTTATTTTTTGTCTTACCTAGCCAATGTTTTCTCTCCCAGTCTTCTGTGATTGCCTTATAATTATCTTAATAGCGATTGCGTGTACTATTAATTTTCTATTTGATGAATATTAAACAATAGCATTCAATTGTACCTCTGATATGGCTCAGTTATTCATTTTTCCTTTTGCCTTTCTTTCCTACCTCATATCTACATAATTTTGTTTCCATGCCAACTGATTCACATGGTTTTCCTCTTTCTCCCTTCCAATCCATCCCATACAAGGCTAACAGACATATCTTTTGCAAACATAAATCTATTTACTTTTAAAAATCTTTATGAGAATAACCCCCTTAAAAATCCTGCAATAGTAAAGTCCTGGCATTCAGACAGAGCCCTTCCAAGATTGATTGAGCCTTATGTTGTTAATTTATGCCTTAATAGTTTGGTGTAGTTAGAAGATGGCATTGAATTATATCATATCCTTATAGCAGTAAGAAAGGATCCTCTTAAAATCATTGTCCTAACACTTATATTCTACTAAATAAGCCTCTTCATTTTAATAACTATAAACCATATAAATTATCTTTCTGTAGAATGCAACTTATAATTGTTATTCTTAATTGCAAGTCTTTTGACAATGTGTTTAGGAAACTGATTAAGATACGATAATATTTAATTTTAAAATGTTGTATTATCTATCCAATCATTGTCTGTGCTCTAATACATGTCTTGTTCTTTCAGAAATAATTTTTAAAAATCACATTTTTCAAAAATCATTTCAGATTACTTTAGAGTAGACCTAGAATGACAACAGGGATTTTATTTCAATATTGATACTCAGGAAAAATCCTGTTCAAATTCCCATGTGATCATACTACATTGTTTGTGTCAGAGCCTTGAAAGTTTAGTATTAAATAACAGTCTTGATGAGACCCCAGGGGATTTAAATAAGTCTTGGAGTTCTTTTCCTCTGGTTTCTTAGGTTATCTACTGTAGAACATGAAATGGTTTTGCTTCATTTAAAAAGCTCACATCTAAATAAAAGATAGTTGTTTTATTCCCAAGGAAAATACTTGCATCTGAAATTCCATCCAAGGATATTTCAGAGTAGCTTTGTCTTTGTAATAAAACTTTTCGTGTGAACCACAGTGTAGGTTAAATCATTATTTGTAATTTAGACAATAATATACATACCATATTTGTTTTCGTATCTCATTTTTTGTTCCTATTATTCACTGTTTTGTTCCCTAAAAGATTACCTGGCATAGAGTAGGTACTTAACAAATACTGCTTTAATGAATTTACAGGTCCGTTTGCTTTTGACCATATTATCTAACTTCTCAATTTCTTGTAAAATTTTTTAAACGGCAATAGTAAATTTTAAAGCACAGGGTTGTTATTAACTGAGATATCGACCATAAAGCAAGAGTGCTCAATGCATTGGAAACTCTCAGTAAGCATGAAATTTCCTGATTATCTTTTAAAATATTTTCAGAACTTTCTTAAAGAAGAATCTTAAGCAGCGCAAGTTACTACACTCAGTTTTGATTATATAACTGAGTACATCAATTACATCAATGTACATCAATTCTACCCTGAAAACACAAAGACTTATCTAGCACAGAGAACACTGCTGAGAACATAGTACTGACGGAGACAATTTCCATGGGAAATCTCCAAATTATTTTTGAACAATAACAACAGTGTTATCAAACGTGTATGTAATAGTTTCCTAGAGCTTCTATAAACAATAACCACAGACCTAGTGATTTGAAATAACAGAAACTTATTCTGTCATAGTTCAGGAAACTAGAGTGTTAGCAGGATTGTTTCCTTCAGGAGGCTCTGATGGAGAATCTGTTCCATGTGTCTCTCATAGCTTCTGGTGCTTACGGATAATCACAGACATTCCTTGGCTTGTGGCTACTCTGATGTCTATCCCCATCATTACTATACTCTCCCCACGTGTCGTTCTCCGTGTCCTCTTGAAGACATCAGTCATTGAATAGGACCTACACTAATCCAGGATGACATCGTTTTTATATGATTACATCTTCAAATATTCTGTTTCCAAATAAAGTCATATTCATAGGTCCCTAGGAATAGACTTGAATTTATCATGTTGGGAGAATGCAATTCTAGTCACCAGAGTGTGTCTAATATTTTGTCATTGATAAAGAATTCAGTTAACATCCCAAAGCTCCGTTCACATTTTGAGAAGATGTCTTAAAATAATTTTACATCATGGCTTGCAATTAATTGATTTTACAGTCTATGCGTTAATAATTTGCCATCAAGTGAAACATAAATTTTACCGCACACACAGTTGAAGCATACACTATTCAGTTTGTTAAAAAGTATTTTTTAGTAAGATTTCTTAACACTTTTTTCATGTTTATCTATTTATTTAGGGAAAGAGAGCATGAAGGGGGGGGCACAGAGAGAGAGAGAGAGAGAGAGAGAGAGAGAATCCCAAACAGGCTCCATGCTGTCAGTGCAGAGCCTCACGTGGGGCTTGAACTCACAAACTGTGAGCCAAAATGAAGAGTCAGATGCTTAACCAAGAAAGCCACCTTTTGCTTAACCAAGAAGAAGAGTCAGATGCTTAACCAAGAAAGCCACATTTTGGGGGCCACCTAGGTGCCCCCAAAATGTATTCATAATGCTTAATACATGTGCATATATATTCTTTCATAAATATCTGCTCTCATTGCTTACTGACTTTGTACTTTTAAAAATTAACAATTAAATATTATATATTTTTACATTCTTTTTTCTTCTTTTTGTTTTCAAGTTTTTATTGAAATTCCAGTTAGTTAACATACAGGGTGATATTAGTCGTTTCAGGTGTACTGTATACTGACTTATCACATCCATATAACACCCAGTTCTCAACACAAGTGCACTCCGTAATCACCATCACCTATTTAACTCCTCCCCTCACCTACCTTCCCCCTGGTAAACATTAGTTTGTTCTCTATAGTTGAGTATGGTTCTTCATTTCTCTCTCTCTCTTTTCCTTCGCTCATTTTATTTCTTAAATTGCATATATGAGTGAAATCATATGATATCTGTCTTATTCTGACTGACTTATTTCACCTAGCATACTACTCTCTAGCTCCATCCATGTGTTTGCAAATGACAAAATTTCATTCTTTCATATCTATATTATCTATATCTATATATGTATACATCTCTATCTACCTATCTATCTATCTCCATTCATCAGTCAATGGACATGGGCTGTTTCCATAATTGTACTATTGTAGATAATAGTGCTATAAACATTGGGATTTATGTATCTCTTTGAATTAGTATTTTTGTATTATTTGGGAAAATCCAGCAATTGCTGGATCGAAGGATAGTTTGTATTTTTAATTTTTTGAGAAACCTCTATACTCTTTTCCAGTGTCTGCACCAATTTTCATTCTCACCAATGGTGCCGGAAGGTTCCTCTTTCTTTGTATCCTCACCAATACCTGTTGTTTCAAAATAGTACTCTGATTACTATAAAACACTGAAAGAAATTGAGGATGACACACAAAAAAATGGAAAGATATTCCATGCTCATGGATTGGAAGAACAAATATTGTTAAAATGTTTATACTACACAAAACAATCTTTATATTTAACACAATTTCTATCAAAATGCCAGCAGCATTTTTTACAGAGCTAAAACAAACAATTCCAAAATGTGTATGGAACCATAAAAGACCCCACATAGCCAAAGCAACCTTGAAAAAGAAAAGCAAAACAAGAGTCATCACAATTCCAGACTTCAGGTTATATTGTAAAGCTGTAGTGATCAAAATAGTATAGTACCAGTACAAAAATAAGACACATACATGAATGGAACAGAACAGAATAGCCAGAAATGTACCCACAACTATATGGTCAATTAATCTTTGACAAAGAAGGAAGGGATATCCAATGGGAAAAAAAGACAGTCTCTTCAACACATGCTGTTGGGAAAATGGGACAGCAGCATGCAAAAGAATGAAACTAGACTACTTTCTTACACCAAACACAAACAATAAATTCAGCATGAATTAAAGACCTAATATGAGACCTTTGGGGCGCCTGGGTGGCTCAGTTGGTTAAGTGGCCGACTTTGGCTCAGGTCATGATCTCGCGGTCCGTGAGTCCGAGGCCCGCGTCAGGCTCTGTGCTGACAGCTCAGAGCCTGGAGCCTGTTTGAGATTCTGTGTCTCCCTCTCTCTCTGACCCTCCCCTGTTCATGCTCTGTCTCTCCCTCTCTCAAAAATAAATAAAACGTTAAAAAAAAAATTAAAAAAAAAAGACCTAATATGAGACCTGAAACCATAAAAATCCTAGAGGAGAACATAGGCCATAGCAACTTCTTACTAGATATGTCTCCAGATGCAAGGTAAACAAAAGCAAAAATGAACTATTAGGACTTCATCAAAATAAAAATCTTCTGCACAGTAAAAGAAACAATCAACAAAACTGAAAGGCAAGTTTTGGAAAGCGAAAGTATGTTTACAAATGACCTATCTGGTAAAGAGTATGAAAAATATCTAAAGACTTATAAAAATTCAAAAACAACTAAAGAAATTACAAAATACAAATAATCCGATTAAAAATGGACAGACAACATAAATATTTTTACAAAGCAGACATACAGATGGCATACAGAGACATGAAAAGATGCTCAACATCACTCATCATCAAGGAAATACAAATCAATACTACAATGAGGTATTATCTTACACCTATCAGAATGTCTAAATCAACAACACAAGTAATTATTTGATTTTTGGACTTGAACTTGGGATTATTTATGTACCTCATGGCAGAGAAATGATTCAGCTCCCAAAACAAAGACAGTTGTGGTTTTTTCATAACTTTAATTCTCCATCTTATACTCACACAGCTACTGTGATTTTTTAACAAATATTTTTGTCAATAGCAAATGATATTCTTA
Organism: Panthera uncia; assembly: GCF_023721935.1. Taxonomy (NCBI): domain Eukaryota; kingdom Metazoa; phylum Chordata; class Mammalia; order Carnivora; family Felidae; genus Panthera; species Panthera uncia. The sequence continues at coordinate 135,928,739 of NW_026057577.1, read as the reverse complement.
CCCTATGAACACTTAGAATATTTTTATTTTTACAATAGTCAAGACATGTAAGCAACCTAAGTGTCCATCAGTAAACAAGTGGATAAGGAACATATACATATAATATATATATAATTTAATGTAATATAATAGTTATATATATATATATATATATATATTCCTTATATATATTACACTTAGGTAAGCAACCTAACTGTTCATCAGTAGACAAGTGGATAAGGAAGATACACATATAATGTATATTGTAATTATATTATAATATATTATAAAATGTTATATACAATATATACATATATATATATATATATTCCACTATATAAAATGGAATACTAAGCAACCATAAAAAGGATGAGATCGTGGTATCTGAGACAAAATGAATGGAACTAGAGGGTGGGATATGAAGTAGATAAGTTAAACTAAGAAAGGCATATATCATATGATTCCACTCATTAATGGAATATAAAAAAAAGAATAAACAAAAAGCAGAATCAGCACTAAAAATACAGAGGACAAACTGTTATAAGCTGCCAGAGGGAAGTGGTGTGGGGGTTGAGAAAACTGGGTGAAGGGAAGAGGGAGATACAAGCTTCCACTTATGGAATGAGTAAGTCACGGGAATAAAACGTAGAACATAAGGAATATAAATAAGTAAGTAAGTAAATAAAATAAATAAATAAATATTTGAAATATATATATGAAATATATGTAAACATATTTCAAATATACATATATATTTGAAAACACTACTAAAATGCAAGCAGAGAGAAAATTTAAATGAAAAGTACTCAGTTTTGGACAACTGCACAGTAGTTGATATATATTGAAAAGTTTCTATCCATGGGTACCACAATTTTAAAAAATCAACCTGTTTACAGTGCAATTAACATACAACAAAATTCACCAATTTTAAGTGTACACTTTGGTGAAGTTTGACAAATGTCTACAGTTATATATTCGGCATCTAATTCATGACACCGGACCTTTCCACCAACCACCTTCAGTTACCAGGATCACTTTGCAGTCAGTCTTCTTCCCAGAGCCCAGCTCCTGGCAACCACCAGGCTCATTTATTTCTCAATAACTTTCCATTTCCTAGAGTGTCACATAAATAGTAAGGCAGTAAGTCTGCCTTCTTTCTCTCACCATCATGATTTTGAGCATTAAGATATATTGCCTGCGTCAGCAGTCCATTTATTTTTATGGTTAAATAATATTTTAGTTTTTTGACACAATATCATCAGGGCATTATCCTATCAATGAATATATTGATATTACTTTTTGTTTAAAAACAGGAATTATTATTAACAAATCTATGTAAAAGCCTTTGTGTGGACCCCTGATTTCATTTGTCATGGGTAAATACCTAGGAGTGGAATCAATGCATAACATGGTAAGTAAATCTTTAATTATATAAGAAACCATGGCAGAAACCAGGGCAGAGAGAGAGAGGGGGCACAGAATCTGAATGCTTTTCCAGAGTGGCTGTACCATTTTATATTCCCATCAGCAATAATGGGATTTCTAGTTTTTCCTAAGTAGTGGCAAAATCTTGGTACTGTCAGTCTTTTTAATGGTAGTCGTTTTGTTGAATTTGTAGTAAATTCTCATTATCATTTTATTTTCCATTTCCCTAATGAAAATTAAGTTGAGGATCTCCCATATGCTTTTTTTAATAGTTTGTGTATCTTTGGTGAAGTGTTTGCTGAGATATGTGGCCCATCGATTTTATTAGATTGCTTGTATGCTTATTTTAGATCTGTAAAAAAAAATGGTACTTATTTGTTTTGAGAGACAGAAAGGCAGCATGCATGAGCCGGGGAGAGGCAGAAAGAAAAGGAGAGAAAGAAACCTAAGCAGGTTCCATGCTGTCAACACAGAGTCCAAGGCAGAGCTCGATCCCCACCTCAGTCCAAGAGTTGGACGCTCAACCAACCGAGCCACCCAGGCACCCCTGATCTGGAAGAAATTTCCTTATAGGGTGGATTAGAACCCTTTCTCATTTTCATATTTTGCAAATACTTTTCCCCATTCAAGGTTGTTTTTATTTCATTTTTTGAAAAAAAAATCGAAATATCTTACAGGTTCTGGAATTTTATTGTTTTGATTAAAAAGTTAATTTTCCATTTTTTCTTTATGATTGATGCTATTATGTTTATTTTCATAGATATTTCCATGAATGTTTATGTTTATGCTTAACTTTAATTATACTTCTACATTTAGGTCTAGAGTCCAATTTGAATGAATATTTATATATGGTAGGAGGTAAAAAGGGTATGGATGAAGGGATTTTGAAATATATATATATGTATATATTATACTTTTTACAAATAAATGTTTATTTATTTTGAGAGAGAATGTGAGCAGAGGAAGGGCAAAGAGAGAAGGAGAGACAGAAGAGGAGAGAGAGAATCCTGAGCAGGCACCACACTGTCAGAGCAGAGCCTTAAGAAGGCTTGAACCCGCAAACCATGAGACTATGACGAGAGCCGAACCCAAGAGTCAGACGCTTAATCAACTGAGCTACCCAGGCACCTTTTTAAATATATATTATATATATATATATATTTTTTTTAATTTTTAATGTTTACTTATTTTTGAGAAATTGAGAGGGAGAGAGAGAGAGAGAGAAAGGGAGACAGAGAGACAGGACAAGGGAGGGAGGGGCAGAAAGAGAGGGGGACACAAAACCAGAAGCAGCCTCCAGGCTCTGAGCTGTCAGCATGGAGCTCCACTCAGGGCTTGAACTCACGAACTGAAAGATCATGACCTGAGCCCCAGTCAGAGGCTTAACTGACTGAGCCACCCAGGTGCCCCAATACTTCTTTTAGAGTCACTTAGACTCATTGCAAAATTGAGCAGAAGGTGTAGCTCTTCCAATGTAAACGATTTCCAATTGGTAGCAGAGGTATTTGCTGAAAAGATTCTCTTTTCTCTTTGAATTGCCTTGTACATTTTCCAAATGCAATTGATCCTGTGTGTATGCACCGATTTTTATTTTTCTTCTCTTTTATGGCTCAGTTGGTCTATATATTTGCTTTTATGCTCATATTAACCTGTAGTGCTTACTATGCTGTATAATAATTCTTGAGAGGAGGTCATTTAAGCCCTCAAACTATATTCATCTCTTACAGAATTGTTTTGCCCATTCTGAATCCTTTTGTCATGTTTTCCTTTTTTGTCATGTTTTCCTGTGTCTATTGTTTCATAAAATTTCATGTTTTTTTTCAATTCTCTGTGGCTAGTGTACAGAAATGTTATAAAATTATATATAAACATATATCCCAGCTAACCTACAGCTATGCTAAAGCTATATATGTCTAGTGCATTTTTGTTTATTTCTTCAGAATTTATTTATACACCATAGTCCTATTTTCAAATGAAGATGAACTTTCTACTTTCCCTACAGTATGTCTAGCTTCCTTACACTGCCTAGGACCTGCAGTAAAATGTTGAATAACAAAGAGAGTGGGTATCCTTGCCCTATTACTGAGGCCAGTATCAGCCTCTTGAGTTTCTTTTTAAGTTTGAATGGTATTTTTTTTTTCATTCTTTTCTTTTTAACTTATTTGTGTCTTTCTATTTAATGTGAGATGTCTGCAGGATGACTAATTTTGTCCTTTCTATCATCTAGGTTTATACTTGACGTGGTTTCATTGGTGTGATTATTTCATTCACATTTCTTGTAATCTTTGATATGGTTTAAATCTGACATCTTCCTATTTGTTTTCTCCTTTCTCATCTTCTCTCTGTTCTTTTTTGGTTCATTTCATGCTTTCTATGAATTTTTTATGTCATTACATATAATCTCTTATTAAGTTATTAGATATTTTTGTTCTAATTTTCTTTTCTAATGATTGCTTTATGGTTTGAAATATACATCTTCATTACATCTTATCTTCAGAGTATATTAAACTATGTAACTTACAATGTATGAACAATACAAAGGGCACCTTCATGTTTCCATTTTCTATTATTGTTGTCAAACATTTTACTTGTACATGTATCTCATAGATAGTTGTCATTTCTTCTTTGGAATGTGCATTATATTTTAAATATAATTAAGATAATATAGAAAGCATCATCTTTTATACCTACACTTGTGTATCTTTTCTAACACTTTTCACTCATTTTTAGTGGGTATAATTTTATTCTGACTTTAGGACATAGCTTTGTTTCCTTAGAAATGGATTCTCATCTTTGTTGCCTGAAAAAAAATCTTTATTTCCCTTTTATTTTTATAATACATTTCTATGTTTAGAATCCTATTATTTTTCTTATAGCAAATTAATACTGTCATTCCATTCAGTGTATGACTTTTATGGGTTTCTGATAAGAAGTCATTATTTTACTTATTTTTGTTTCTCTGTAGACACCTGTGTTTTTTTTCTCTAGTTGCTTTTAAGATCTTTTTTTTTTTTACCTCTACATAAGCTTTATTGTGGATTTCTTTATGTGTATTGCTATTGTAGTTCACTTAATTTCTTAAACCTATATGTTTGTACGGTATAACCAAATTTTGAAATATTTAGCCATTATTCTTACAAATGCTTAGTTATAACAATAATAGCATATGTTCTAGGTCACTTGATAGTGTTCTTTAACTCACTGATGCTTTTTGTGTTCATTTTTTTAAAGTTTATTTATTTTGAGAGACAGTGTATGAACAAGTGGAAGAGGGGCAGAGAGAGACAGACAGACAGAGAAAGAGAATCCCAAGCAGGCTCTGCACTGTCAATGCAGAGCCTAATGCAGGGCTTGAACTCAGGAACACTTGAGATCATGACCTGAGCCGAATCAAGACTCAGATGTGTATCCTACTGAGCCACCCAGGAGCCACTAGGGTTCATTTTCCTCTTTTCTCTTCCATTGCCTCATTTTGGACAATGTCTGTTGCTATGGCTTCATGTTCAATGATATTTCTGCTAATTTGTTGCTAGTACCATCCAGTGTACTTTTCATCATGGATATTGTATTTTTCACCTCTGGTGATTACATTTAGGTCATTTTTATATCTTCTATTGTTCTTTTCATGGGCAAGTTTCCTTCTACATTATTATGCATTGTGAGGATATTTATAATGGGCATTGTAATGTCTTTGTCCTCTAATTCCATTAGATCTGTCAATTCTGTGCCTGATTATTTCAATTGGCTACCAGTTCTGAATTTAAGTTTTGTGAACTGAATTATATTTCTTTAAAGAGTGCTGGACTTTTTTTTGGGGGGGGGGTGGCATGTATTTAATTTACTTTTAACCTTTGTTATAATGATTCCAGGCCAACCCTTACCAAAGGCTAATTTGACCCTGTCAATAAGGTGATACTCTGCTCAGAATTCTCTCTCAGGGTGCATGTATTATTAGTTTTTTTCTTTTTTTTTTTCAGTGTGGCTGAGGAGATTTTATGCTATTTTCATTCCCATGTGAGCTTCAGAAACTTCTTAGCTTACTCTTTTCTACTGCTTCTTAGAATTTCTCTCTACGAATGCAAAGATTGTCACCCATCCAAAGATTTGAGGAGACTCTTTTGAAGATCTCCAAAGATTTCTCTGTGTAGCTCCCTTTTATCCGATATTCTGCCCTGCCGATTCTAGCTACCTTGACATCTTCAAAATCTGATCTTTGTCCCTTCAAATCAGCAAGAATTTCAGGCTCTCTTTGAATGCCTCGCGCTTCCTTGAGTCCTGAAAAGTGTGTCCACAGAGGAACCAGGGAACATCACAGCATTCTTCTGGTTTCACTTGTCTCAGGTATCACAATCCTATGCTGTTGTTTCCCAGTATCTGATAACATCTCACACTGGTGTTCAGGTTTCCTGGTGTATGTAGTGATGGCGGAGGGGAACACAATTACTGTAGTAGTTGATTTTCCATAGACAGTAGGAGGAGATTATGCAATGCCTTTACATGTATTAACTCACGTAATCCTCACAGGTCCAAGAAGTGAATTGTATCAAATTATTCTATCGTCAACTTGGTTAGACTGAGAACAAAATTTTCCAAAATCTAATTCCCTGTCTATTCATGGGTTAGAGTTAACCGAATAGGTACTTTCACGAGGTATGGGATAAAGAGGTGTGAAATTGGCCATGACCCCCTGAATATTAGACGAGATGGCAGATGTGAGGCACCGAGGAGCTTTCAGCGTGTCCTGCTGCCTCAACTCATCGTCCAGATCTTTTTGAGTGCTGGCTCTGCTATCTAACAACAAATCCTGGTCCACCACTGTGCTTTGCATATACGTTTACAGAGCCACAGGCTCACACCCCTCCTTTAATAATTCCTTCTGCACATCCCTTTCGGTAGCTGAACATGTGCTTCTCAGACTGACCACATGCGACTCAGCTGAGGCTCTCTCACGTGTGTTCTGACATTCACGTTCCTGTGCTCTTCACAATTGCGCAAGCTTTAATTCCTATAACAAATCCCTTCTCCCACAATGCACTGCAGCTCCATTTCCATTAGTCAACATTTGCTGATATAGAAGGCATTATGGTGATCTCTAGTTTTTACATAAGTAAAATAAGAAATGGAAACAATTCATAATTTTTTAATATTAAAAAGCCAATGAGTGCTAGAGCTAGGATTTAAATCCAGGAAGGGTGTTTAGAAATTGATGATTTTATTCACCTTGCCATATTGCCTCTTTAAAGCTCTGCACTTATCAGTGGTAATGAAATATCTGTCATTTTTTGGCACAACGCTTTTATGACTATGTGTGTTGAAATATTCAGGGATTTATATTTATTTGCTAGAACCGTTTGCCAACTCTCACATACATATAATGTCTATAGAATATTAAAATTAAATTCAAGATTATATTTTGTTTTTGTTTTATGTCAGTGATGATATATACAAAGATAGGTATTTTGTGAATAAGAACATCAAAGAACGATCTGAAAAAGATATCTGAATAAGAAATAAATACCTATGTTTTTAAAAATCAAGGGGCGCCTGGGTGGCGCAGTCGGTTAAGCGTCCGACTTCGGCCAGGTCGCGATCTCGCGGTCCGTGAGTTCGAGCCCCGCGTCGGGCTCTGGGCTGATGGCTCAGAGCCTGGAGCCTGCTTCTGATTCTGTGCCTCCCTCTCTCTCTGACCCTCCCCCGTTCATGCTCTGTCTCTCTCTGTCCCAAAAATAAATAAAAAACGTTGAAAAAAAAATTAAAAATCAAATATAAATTTACATTGCCTTAAATATTTTTTTTATTTTTGTCTGTCTTAATTATACCATTAGTTCTATTTCTCATAAGAATTTACTTTTAAATAAGAAACATTCATTATGTATTTTATATGGAAGGGTAGAGTCTCCACTTATTAAATAATGATCTTAAATGTCTGAAAATATGCAATGTTGCAGTGAACACTTACATTCATAATAAAACAAATTCAAATGAATAATGTATGTGTACATCTGTGTACTTACTAAAATATGTGGATAAAATATCTTTTATTAACTGATACTTTTGTTCCTAAACACAAAATAATGTTTTAAAAGTAGAAAACATTTTATTACTTTACTTACTTATTCGAGACATATGCAATTTCTTCTATGTTTTAGGCACCTGTTTTATAAGCAATGCTTTTCATTAGTGTTGACTGTCTTATTAAATGCAGATTATATATTATGTATAATTCAAATCACTAGGTAGTTAATTGTGCGGATAATGTTTACATAGTGTCAAATAAATTTGTAAACATTATAATAGCAGTTTAAAATACGTTGTTATTTGTCAGATAATCAGGAGAGTACCTAGTTCAAATGGTAAGATACTGACAAAACTGGATTAGTACTTTATTTTTTTTGTAAAAAATGTCTACATTTTAATGTTCGAAAGAATAGACTTAATATTTTGTTTTCATTTGCAAAAGACTACATAGCTTTTCATATATACATTTGATTTTAAATTACCAATGATTTAGAAATGTTTAATCATATATAATGGAATACATACATAGAACAAATAGTACAAAGACACTTAATGGGGTATCAGAACACAGACTTAACTCTCCTGGACCTATAACTCAGTTTCTAAATGATTTTGCACCACTGCTATCTCATCTGTAATATATAAAGGAAGACAGTGAAGTAAACTCTTCCAGCTATATGATTATATGAGCTTCAATGTACTTAGTTAATATTTTGAAATATTCCCAACATATTTTCTCTGCCTTCATTGGTTATATTTACTCTGAAAAATTCTCCAAAGGAGTAGGGCATGAGGATGAATCTGTGATCCAAAGAAATATAATTATGGTCATAAGTAAAATGACTTACATCAATTTAACTTTTGGAGCATACCTTTAAAGGAAACTCACAGCAAAAATAATAGCCTGACAGTAAGGGGTGTCTGATTACTAAGGCTACAGAGAGTTGGCTTTGTTTTGAATTTAAAAGTCTTACTTGGAGATCATTGGTTATACAACTGAAATTGTTTATCCCTGGGTAAGCATCCCATAATGACAAATTCCAGCAGTACCCAGGTTCTAAATCTGCCTTGGCCACATAAAAATGTCTGGTGTGTGTGTGTGTGACGTTTGGTAGTTATATTCATCATTTCGGGCTGCCATAACAAAATAATACAGACTGGGTGGCTTAAACAATAGAAATGTATTTTCTCACAGTTCTAGAGGCTAGATGTCCAAGATCAAGTTGCCAGCATGACCAATTTTTAGTAAGACCTCTGTTCCTTGTTTGCAAGTGGCCACCTTCTTGTTGTGTCTTCCCATGGTGGGGAAAAAGTGAGGGAGCAAGTTCTCTGGTATCTTTTCTTATTAGGGCTCTGGTCGCATCATGAGGGACCACACCTCCATGACCTCATCTAAACCCAATTATCTCCCACAGGTCGTATCTCTAATTACCATCCAACCTGGAGTTAAATGGCTTCAACATATGAAATTGAATGGCATACAGTTCAGTACATAGTTATAGTCTCCCTACCATTGCATGTTCACATTTCATATCCTACTATATCCTACTTTTTTTTTTTTTTTTGCCTCAGAGAATCTTTTTTTTTTTTTTCAACTTTCTAGGAAATAACATCTATATGTGTAAATGGGCTATCTCCCCACCTACTGGGGGGGGGGCATGGGTGTCACAAGAACAAATCTTCCACGTATTATATGTTATCATCTTGCAGCTTCTTACCTACCCTTTCAATCTGCTAATCATATTTTGCCTTGTGTACGTGAGCTGCTATATTTGATATTTCTTTTTTCTGTTAAATCAGCTCTACTCATTCCAAGATGTTTCCTCAATAATAAAAATTTAATGATGCAAAAAGGGAGTTTGAAAGTAAAAAAAGAAATTAATGACCAGTTGATATTTATTTCAGCAAATTACAGTTATATTTTCCAAAGTATCTTACTCAAAGACAAGGATTTTTTTAAGTGTATCTTCAGTTGAAATAAGAAATTGCTTTTTCAGTTATAAATATCATGAAAATTACATAATTTATAAGTAGATATTGACTTTCTAAAATGAACATGGAGATTTATTGACTACAGTGTATATCTTTATGTAGGCAACTTGAGAAATAATTAATCTTGATATTCATAGAAAATTTAAATCAATAAATGCATTATTACTATGGCTAAAAACTATAAGCAAACTGTGAGAAGTATTAATATTACCATTTTTGAATTGCTTTGATGTTTTAAGAAGGCACTTGAAGACTTCAGTTCTAAAATAATTTTTCTAACTAAAATATGTGTTGTATAAGGTCCCAAGATCACAACCATGTGGTGAAGGACTAGGCAACTCGCTAAACAAAGCCTAATAAATGCCACTATGTTTAGGCTTTTTTAAATTGAATTTAAAAATGAATGTTAATAATCAACAAATGATAATCATCATGCACCTATAATTTTCGTATTCACTGGAAATTTGGTTTTAAATAATACGGTCTGCCCATTAAATCACCACCAAATTTCATTCAAGATTCAACTATTTCATATACTGGTGCAAAGTAACCTGAATTCTGATAGTTGTCTTTCTTTCATGATTTTGAGCATTATGACTTAATAAAAAAAAATGATTTGACCATCCAAGCATTGAGTCAGATGTTGCAGGGAGAGAAACGAAAGGAAACACTGTCCTTGCACTGAAGGAGCTCATAATCCTTCGGGGTAGACATGAAAGTAAGAAAAGTATAGAAGTTACCATAATATGACATAGGCTGGAAAAGGCCTTTGAAGACATTGTTTAACATTAGAAAACTAAAAGGAAGTAAATATTGTAGTGATGAGATAGCATTCAAGGTGGGCCTTTAAATTTGTGGCGAATTTAAAAAGACAGAAGCAGAGATGGGGTGAAAGGGCTCTGCACTCAGAGAAACAACAGAAGGTGTAAGGGGAAGTGTGTAAAAGTATGAAACATGCCCAGAAAGAACAAGTCATGAAGTGTCATTCTAGAGTGAACACACGTAGAGGAATAACCATACGGCAAAATAAAAAAGTAGTTTAGAATCATATTGTAGGCTAATTTAATTGTCAGAAATGTATTGACTAACTCAATAACTAATTCACTTTGGACCTACGATTTCAAAGACTATATCACATTAAGAAGCCATACTTCACATGACAAGAGACACCAGGCCTCAGGAGTATCCAGTCTTGGAGGTAAACAGAAATGAATGGTGCAATTACACGAATGTATCTGAAACTACAGTCATGTTTCTCAGAAGGCTATAATGGAGAGGTGCACAGTACTTGAAGATATATAATATACAATCTACTTCATTGGTGTACCAAAAAAATAATTGGCTAGAGAAAAAGATTAGAGTTCAGAAGGACAGAAATAGGAGGAGAACAGGAAAAGGCCCAGTGCAGATGAATCACAGATAATTGTGGTCCTGTTGGGAAAGGAGGTGGGAAAAGGAAGGGAAAGGATTGGGAGAGGTGGAAAAACTAAGCCATTTCCAGATCTGCAGGGTCTTTCATTTGTTTATTATTCTAAAACTAGTAGGGAATTATTTAAGTGATTAATAAGAGGGAAAGTTTTATTATCAAAACTTCATTTTAAAAACTTAACACTCACTGGTGTACCTGAGTGGCTCAGTCAGTTGAGCAGCTGACTCTTGATTCTGGCTCAGGTCATGACCTCACAGTTCATAGGATGGAGCCCCTGTCTGTTAGCGCGGAGCCTGCTTGCTTGGGATTCTCTCTCTTCCTCCTCTCTCTCCTCTCCCCATGCTGGCACTCTCTCTCTTTCTCTCAAAATAAATAAATAAACATTACAAAAACATCACTCATTATTGAGTGAAGAAAAGTTGAAAGAGACAAAATGTTTGAAGGAAAGGAAATGAAAATGTCACTGCAGTGGATCAGTTGAGAGAGAATGATTGCACCAAATAAGTGGTTTGGAGATACATGTAGGTGTACTAATTTAAGAAATATTTAAGGTTGGGGCGCCTGGGTGGCTTGGTCGGTTGAGCGTCTGACTTCGGCTCAGGTCACGATCTCACGGTCCGTGGGTTCGAGCCCCACGTCAGGCTCTGTGCTGACAGCTCAGAGCCTGGAGCCTGTTTCAGATTCTGTGTCTCCCTCTCTCTGTGACCCTCCCCCGTTCATGCTCTGTCTCTCTCTGTCTCAAAAATAAATAAACGTTAAAAAAAAAAAAGAAATATTTAAGGTTGAAAACAGAAAGTACATAGTGGAAAATTAAAAATTAGAGAAACAGTTATCCCAATCTATGCTTTGCACCGGATTTTAATTTTTTTGGTTGAATTATGGTTATATTTATCGTGAAAAAGAACCCGGGTAAGACTGAAGAGTAAAATCCTTTAAAGGAGGAGCCCATAAACTCAGCTTCAGGTTGCTATGAGGTTCCTCTGAAGTAGACCTCCACGCAAACATGAGGATTGGCAATCTCAAAGAGTGAGTAAGGATTAGACATAGAAGTCAGTGCTTGATTTTTGCACAGTTAAGTACTGGTGTTAGAGCAGCAAATGAGTATTACTAGGGAGCAATAAAAACGTAGGAATGTCCCCCAAAATGCTGACCTAGAAGAGTGGGGAAAGGCTGCGAGGAGATCAGAAAAGGATAAATGAGTGTTAAGAGAGAGCCAAGAGTGTGATGTCATAGAATTGTTTCAAGAGTCAACAAGAGCAGTAAATGCAGAGACAGCAAGTAAAAGGATATTGACCACCAGCTTTCCAGTTGGAGAAATCAATGAAGACGTTAGAAATGCTACTTCAGGCATGTTATGGGATAGGAAAGAGATTGTTCTGGGTTAAGGAAGAGAGGCAGGTAAGGAAATGGAGCCAGTGTTTACAGGTACATGTGGACGTTCAGAGTTCACGTGCACTGATGGCAAAGAGACGGAAATAGAAAAATAAGGAACTGATACAATAGTTTTGAAGAGATAGCATCTATTGCCACGGGTAGATGTTTTTACCTAGAAATTGGAGAGGCTTATGGTAAATAAAAACAAACATCAAGGACAATCTTTGGTGACTGGGAGTAAATGATGAAATGGTTCATAGGGAGGAGGTATTTCCTCACCGATATGCTAACTGATTCGAATTGTATCCTCAAGCTCATTCAGCATATTTGTTCTCAATGATCTCCACATTGCTAAGTGCAATGATCAGTTTGCTGGTGTCATTTTGCCTGGAACTGTTTGCAGCATTTAGTATGAATTATCAGTCCTTCTCACAATCTTTTCTCCATCTGGCTTTAGGAAACACTCTCCTGAATTTACCCAAGGGGGTTGTAATCCTTTTCTGATTTCTTGTCAAAATTTTACAGAAAGCCAGGGCTCAGTACTTGGATACCTCCAATTTACTAACTCCGCGGGTGATCTTTTCTACCGAATGGCTTCATGAGGCAATGTCTGTAGGCTAGCAAGTCTGACATTTGTATCTCAATCCTGTACTCTAACAAAGTATCTTTTTAACACTCTTTGACTTCTTTGCCTGAATATCAAACAGGCCTCTCAAAATTAACATGACCCCAACCCATCTCTTGTTTGGAGTCTCCCAGTAAGAACCTGCTTATCTGTCTTTGTTAAACTCATGAGTCCACCATCCTCCCCCTTCTTGTTCTTGAAGTCATGACGCACACTTCACATCCGATTCATCAGCCCTTGTTGTTGGCTATTCCCTCAGAATATATTCTGCATCTGACCACTTCTGTCTGTTGCTATTGCTACAAAATCCCTTCCTTATTTCTCCCATCTTTGTTCTTCAGACACGCAGTCCTTCATGCTTTTTTTGGTATAAACTAAGCATTCTCATGCTTGGAACCTGTACATTTTCTTCTCTCTCTTCTTGGAATACCCTTAACCCAGCGTAGCCACAAAGCTCGCTCTCTCATTTTTAAGTCCCTGCACAGATATGTTCTTAACAAAATTCTCCCTGAACACCATTATAAAAAAGATTATGCCTCACTCCCATACTTTCTATAACTTTGGCATGATTATTTTCCCTATGGTAGTATACCATGAGATGTACAGTTTATCTTTTTCCTACTTTGTCCATTTCTCTGTCCCCTCTGAGTGCAGCAGGACTCTCTAAAGGAACTCTCTGCATGATGGAAATACTCTATATCTGTGCTTTCCAATTTGGTAGCTGCTACCTCATATGGATTTGGATAACATGAAATGTGGATAGAGTTACTAAGAAAATGGGCTTTAATTTTATTTAACTTTCTTATCTTAAATTGCAATTTAAGTAACCACGTATGGCCTATGGCCAGTGATTATTATCTTGGACCATGCCAGGCTAAAATGTAAACTGCTCAGGCAAAGACTGTTTTTTGTTGTTGTTGTTGTTTGTTTTTTGTGGGTTTTTTTTTGTTTTTTTCTTTTGCTTTGTCTACTTCTATAATTATTTTGCATGGACCAGTGTCTAAAGGATAGTATGCGCTCAACAAATAGATGTATAGATTAAAGAAGAAAAGTAGGAGTCCCGTAAATAGTTGACAACATTAAATCTATATGAGAGATGATTAACACAGATAAAACTATAAATGTAGTAAAGAGATTTTTTATGAAAAATCTGAATTTACAAAGGCATCGAAGAATAAGCAAGCTGATATTTTGAAAAGATATGTGAAGAAACAGATACTTGCAATTAAATATTCAGAAGAGTTAGAGGAGAACGAAAAGTGAGAAAATAAGGTCCTTGAATTTGAAAAAAAAATGATAGTCATAAGCAATTATGGGTAAAGAAGAATCAGTGATTTGGTGAAAGAGTGCCAAGACACTAACCTACGTTCACAAAATTTTAGTGTGGGATTGGATTAGAGAAGGCTAGATAAATTAGGCAAATTGGCTCATTAGCTGTTTATTAAAAACTGGACAGAAAAACAGAAGTTTTAATAGTGGAAAATATTATAGGCTCTATTTGTTTTTTTTTTTTTTATATTTAATAGCAATTGAGTACACCTGTGACCCTTGTTGCAAAAATAATGAGAAGTATTCAAAAAAGCAGAAAATAATTGATAGACTGGGCTCCCAGAGAAGATAATTTTGGATTGGCCCAAATTATATAGATTTTAATTGGAAAACATTTTCTCTATTTTGCTGGAGTGGGAAAGGAAAATAAGAGACAGCAGAAAGCTTAAGGTTCAGGAAAGTCTTTTCGATCGTCCTGAATCATAAGAGAACATGGAGAATTACTTGTTTTAACTAGAGAATAACAGTGCTCCGGAAAATGTGATAGGGACTAATTAAGCACTGTTGAGCAGCAATGAAGGTCCAGCTGTGGGTACAAAACTTGAACGAATCATGTTCATGAACATTGCCAATCATATTTGGCAGCTTTGGTGTTAGAAGACAGGAGAAAATAGGGAGGCGTAATGGAAGTTTTAACTTAAAAAAAAATAAGCCTGTGTCAACATGACAAGAATCAGGGGACCCGTATAAGGAAAGAAAGAGAAATACGCTGTGAGTTTTGAACTTTCTGGAGGAGGTGCTACAGGGTAATATCACATACTGAAGGACTCCCCGAAAGAGGTACAGACAGAAGCTCCATCGGTCCCTGTCTACTGACAGGTTCAAATGTAGCACTGACTTTTGCTGTTGTATCTATAATGCAATTGCTTTAAATTAAAAATTAAAATACCTAGAATAACACCGAGCGCCATGAACTCTAACATGGCTTAGCTATTTTGTCACACGGTCGACACTGAAATCGAATTTCTAGGCGGTTTTTAACTCTTCTATTAGGAGCTTCTTCAGGGTGGGGAGAGCAGTGCCTCGTTCAGAGAATAAATTCCCTCCGTCAATCGGTGAATGCAATTTAACTTCTCAGTACTGGTTTTCTCATGTTAGTCTGTAAACATCACCTCTTCATCCTGGACTACACTCTGTGCACACGTGAAGACAACTTGGTGGGGTTTGAACTCCTCTGCTTGCCATAAGCATGGGCACGCAGTCTGCTCCCTGCACCTGCTTGCACTCTCTCTGGAGCCTCTGAGGGATGTCCTGGTTGATTACGGTCCAGTCCTTCTGACTGTGACAGTTAAAGGTAAACACGCCTTTATATTTTTACTCAGGTAATTTGTGCTAGATAGCACCAGATTAGCATTCTGACCTCCGACCTTGCTTTGGATGTGCTCCTTCCGAAGTTGTCTTCCATCAGAGATAGTCAATGCCAGCGTTCTCCCCTGACGTTCCAGGCCACTCAGAAACTTCTTCCTATATGGATTTTGGCGATTTGGACTCTTCTCTATAAAATTCTCAGGTCATTTGAATGTTTTCCCCCACCCCTGGTCCTCATATGTTCCTGCTTCTTGATTTACTAACTCATTCTGCTACAATCCATTTGCAATGGACTGAATGTTTATGCCCGCCGAGATTTATATGTCTCCCCAGATTTGCATGTCCCCGACATTTACACGCTGAAATCCAAGCCCTCCTGGTGATGTTAATAAGAGATGAGGAGAAGGGGCCTCTAGCGGGTGATTAGATTATGAGGGTAGGGCCCTCACAATAGGATTAGTGTCCTTATATAAGAGACCCCACACATATCCTCATCTTGTCTACCAAGTAAAGTTCCAGTAAGAAAAGCTACTGTCAGTAAGGAACTTGTTTCTCATCAGACACCAGACCTGCCAGTGCCTTGATCTCAGATTTCCTCCAATACTGTGAGAATCAAATGTTTGATATTTATAAGACACCAGATTATGGTAATTTTTTTTTTTTTTTACAGCAGCTCAGACTAAGACATCTCAATTAACCTAACAAAAACAAATTCTTAGAGATATATTATCTAATGTTTGCAAATCTTACGATAGTATTTTGTCTATATTCCACGTCTGCATTTGTGGTTTGGTGGGATGTAGGGCTCTACTTTGAAATCCACTGACTTTACAATGTGGAAACACTTTTTCAACACTCAGTGTATGGAAGATGAGTTTGGTACTCTTCCTTACTGTCCCTGCTCTATAACATGCTTTCTTTTTCTTTTTTTGTTTTTTGAGTTTATTTATTTTTGAGAGAGAGAGAGAGAGAGAGAGCGAGCACACTTATGAGTGGGAGAGGAGCAGAGAGAGAGGAAGAGAGAGGATCCCAAGCAGGTTCCACACTCAGCACGTGAGGATTGAACCCATGAACTGTGAGATCATGACATGAGCTGAAATCAGGAGTCAAACACTTAACCGTCTGAGCCACCCAGGTGCCCCCTGACATGCTTTTTCATTTTATTTCTTACTATTTTTCCCATTTTCAAAATCTTATTTAAATTTAAAAGACCTTATCATTTTATTGTTTTCAGTCATAAATACCTTTTTTAATATATACAATCTCTTCTTGAAATCACGGGGAGCCTGGGTGGCTCAGTCAGTTAAGCGGCCGACTTCGGCTCAGGTCATGATCTCGCGGTCCGTGAGTTCGAGCCCCGCATCGGGCTCTGTGCTGACAGCTCAGAGCCTGGAGCCTGTTTCAGATTCTGTGTCTCCCTCTCTCTGACCTTGCCCCGTTCATGCTCTGTCTCTCTGTCTCAAAAATAAATAAACGTTAAAAAAAATTAAAAAAAAAAAAAAGAAATCAGTTAGTAAAAAACAGTATCTTTCTGTGTTGATCTAAATTAATTTCTGTGGCAAGATGTCAATGACACTGTCATTCTGGCTGATTAAAATGTGTTTTCAATTACGTGGTCAGTGCTAGGTAGACAAAAGTCTGGAAGTACATGATTAAGAAATAAAGAAATAACTAGATATTGGTAAATACTCTATCCCTGTATATATTGGTTTCAGTTGTAAATGTATTATATGTGCTACTTTAGTCTGTTTGGGCTGCTATCACAAAATAGCATAGACTGAGTGTCTTATAAATAACAGGAACTTATTTCTCACAGCTTTGAAAGCTGGAAGTTCAAAATCGGGGGGCCAGCAGGGTTCTGGTGAGAGTCCTCTTCCAAGTTGCGGACTACTGACTCCTGGTTTAATCTTCACATGGCAGAGAACAAAGAGTAGCAAGCTCTCTAGTGACTTTTATCAGGACACTATTCCCACTGATGGGGGCAGAGCCTCATGACCTCAACCAATTCTAGTCACATCTGATAGGCTCACCACCTCATACTGTCACCCTGGGGGGGGGTAGGGGTTCAGCATATAAATTTGGGGGAAATACAAACATTCATTCTATAGTACGCACGTTCACAGGCGTGTGTGTGCGTGTGTGTGTGTGTGTGTGTGTGCGTACATACATACAATAAGAGAAAGTGGAAAGAAAGGGAGAAAGGGATGTCAGGAAGTTGGAAAAGTATGAATAAAGTATGAATAAAAAAAATGAGAGCCGTAAGTGGCATATCTATTTTTTCTATAACTAGACCCTGTGCAACCACTTTTATTTCTTCTTTTTAGCAAACCTGTCTGATTAGTCATTTTGTCACAGTACTTTTGAATCCTGTTTATTGCAACTCATTCTGCTGTATCATTCCCCAGTACAACTCTGCTTATGCAAATGAGACCTTTCTTTGCTATATCCCTTGGGTTTACCTTCAAATGTTCTCATTCTTTATATTATAATTGTGTCTCAATAAATATCATACCTTATGTTTCAAAGGGAAAGTTACAGACTCTGAAACTGTATTCTGGTTTTGATTAATATTGCACTGCTTTGCTATTGTATCCTTCAAAACAAACAAAAAAAATATAATTGCCGAAGAGTTTGTATGTATGTATATATGCCGTTTCTTACAGAGTGTCCAAATTTAACATATACATTGTTAGAAAATATTTTAAAGTTATAAATAATATAATTAAATGACTTTCTTTAGACTTCCATAAACTTAGAATACTTCTGGAATGATTGTGAGTTTGCTTCCAAAAATCACTTTCATAACTCTGTTCACACATCAAGGGGATTTTGGATCTTGATTTATTAATAATCTTCCTTTTCATCTAAAAAAATATGATTAATAAAATGTAACGATTTGCCAGCTTGGTGCTACAAAGTTCTGCTAGACTTTTAGGAAGAGGTAAGTTACACATTTCCAACAAGAGAATAAAATGGTATCATACAATGTTTCGCAAAACCTTAAAAATGCAATGACTGTCCAGGGTATCTATCATTGCATTTCTTCCCCTAGCCCTGCAGTCAGTCCTAGAGGCTGACCTCAATGAGCCACATCATCTAAATACCTTTGCCTTCTTTCTTCCAGTAGACTTGATGCGAAAGACATTGTAGGCCCATGTTCTTCTTCCTCTCTCCCTGCGAAGGCTCGTATGGGCAGAATTTCCCCAGCTCCTTCCTGGGTGCTATTTCCCACAGCTACTTTTCTCTTTTCATTCCATTAGCAGCTCTCCCCACCTGCCTCCTTAGAACTGATCTAATGAATGTTCTGTCACCATCGTTCTCCATTGTTAGTTATGCCTAATCTATCATCTCCTGTTGATTTCATTGAATTGACATTTAAAGATGTTAGAATCATGACCATCACTGTCGATTTTCTCTATTCCAATAAGAGCCTAAAGGATGAGATGCAAAATTGTTTCCCTTGAAGGTACTGAGAACAAGAAAGCTGAACAAGTGTGTGGGTGAATCATTCAGGATATGGTGGTTTACCTCCATAGACACTTGTAACAACTTCAACAGCAGATAAACTAATATATAGCAAAATGTGTTTAATGCCCTGTGAAAAATTTCAGATTGATAGAAAAAAATGTATTTATTTTGTTTCTAAATGTTCAAATTCCGTTGTTCAAAATGAAACAATTATTTACATAGGTCAGAACCAAGACAATAGCATTTCTAATGATCCCAGAATGATCTATGTCTAGAATGTGTGTGTATTTGCTTAGGTAATTCATTGTTTTTAACATCTATTTATCTTTGAGACAGAGAGTAAGAGGGACAGGGCAGAGACAGAAAGAGACAGAGGATCTGAAGCAGGGTCTGTGCTGACAGCAGCGATATGGGGCTCTAACTCATGAACTACGAGATCATGACCCGAGCTGAAGTTGGTCGCTCAACCGACGGAGCCACCCAGGCACCCCTCACTTAGCTAATTCTTAAATATGCAATTCACTATTCTTCCTAACATATTTTATATTACATATAAAATATGTTTCCAACTTATATATATTCGATATCTATTTCACATAGGATTATAAGGGAGTTTATTATTATATTCATTCTAAACTATTCCTAGGTCAATTAGTGACTGTTTCTTTAACAGATTAGAAACTACTAATGGCTAACATTTATTGCCCAGAAATAACTTAATAGTCTAAAACAATTTAAACACATTTAGAAAAAAATTTAATTTGAGATTCTTGACTTTAATAAGTTAACTCAACACTAATTGAATATTTTATTTGTCAAATACTATAATTTATCAATATTGTATCCTTGGAAAGATTTATTTCATCCTTGGAAATAATCTAAAAAACAAATAGTTCTGATTTGGGGTTTTGTGTTTGAGATTCTATTCCAGAAACTTTCGACATATTCATTTTCAAGAAAACATCAAATTATACCAATTTAAATTCTCTGTTTTGCAAATCTTCATTCTTAAAGTAACTGGCAAATGATACATACCTATTTAATTACTCAAGTCACTCCTTCACTAGAGGGTGAGTTGCTAAATGCTACCTATACAACTCATAAAACTTTATGAGCCCTTTGAAAATTCTAAATACTTTCATGTTGAAGTAACGAATGTTTACAGATTTGTAAGCTAAAGATCGTGGGCTGTATGCGAACAAAGTAGAGGCCATTATCATAGTAGAAAGGAAGAGTAAAACTTTCTTGCAACAGAAATGGCCAATTCTCTTGCTTCTTAATTTCCTCTTTCTCCCAGTTATAATAATTAATCATAGATGAAATAGATTCTATATATCAAGACACTATGATGGTTAGTTTTATGTATTTACTTGGAGGGTATTTTTTGATGAAATTAACATTAAAGTTGGTGAACTTTAAGTAAGAAGATTGCCCCTCATAATGTCAGTGGACTTAGTCTAATTAGTTGTAGGCCTGAATAAAACAAAAAGCCTCATCTCCTTGAGCAAGAGAGAATTCCAGCAGACTGCCATCGGTCTTCATCTGTACCACTGGCTCTCTTGGGTCTTGGGCCTGCTTGCTTACGGGGTAGCTCTGGACTTGCTTATGTCTGTAATCATATAAGCAAATATACATCCTACGCATTTATATATTTGGTCCATTTGGCTGGTTCTGTTTCTCTGGAGAATCCTGATAAATGCAAGTGCATTCCTCCATATCTAATTTATCAGAAATTTTGATATGACTCTAACTCATAGGAATCTATTATTTTCTGAGAATACTTTTCTGGTTTTTGTTTACTGTCATTATCTAATGCTTAAGGAGACAAGAAAAAGAACCATATTAAAATATAATCAAGTTTAGGACATTCCACTAATGGTGGTAAGATACATTGTGCAATTTCTCCTTCAAAAAATATATATAAAACACTGGGCAAGAATATTAAAAACAATATCTGTAAGCACATGAAAAGGCCAAAGTAGACACAAATGAGAATATTTTACTCATAAAAGAGTGCTACTATATCTAGGTAGAATTTCAAGTTGATAGCTCTTGTAATGCCACAACTCAAGCTGGCAAAAAAGAGCAGTGTTACCAATTTGAGGAGGCAAATGGTGGTGTTCAGAGAAGCAGAGAACTTAGCAAGTAAAGAGGAATCTCACTGAATCAGAAATGACACATTATTTACACAAAGAAAAAAGGGACAGAGTAATAGTTTACTTCCCTTCAGAAATGGAGGAGGCCAAAAAACTTTGTATTTAAAATGCTGAGGTAAAAATCACTTCCAAGAAGGGGCGCCTGGGTGGCGCAGTCGGTTAAGCGTCCGACTTCGGCCAGGTCACGATCTCGTGGTCCGTGAGTTCGAGCCCCGCGTCGGGCTCTGGGCTGATGGCTCGGAGCCTGGAGCCTGTTTCCGATTCTGTGTCTCCCTCTCTCTCTGCCCCTCCCCCGTTCATGCTCTGTTTCTCTCTGTCCCAAAAATAAATAAAAAACGTTGAAAAAAAAATTAAAAAAAAATCACTTCCAAGAAAAAAAAATTCTTTTAATTTTTTAAGTTTGAAAAAAATTAAGTTTATTTATTTATTTTGAAAGAGAGAGCATGAGCAGGGGAGCAGAAGAGAGACAGAGAGAGGGAGGGAGAATCCAAAGCAGGCTCCACACTGCCAGCACAGAGCCGGACTCAGGGCTCAATCTCATAAATCATGAGATCATGATCTGAGCCGAAATCAAGAGTCGGGAGCTGAACAGACTGAGCCCCACGGGAGCCCCACAACAAAGGTTACTATATACTGTGACTCTATCTTTGAAAAGAGAAATTGAAATGATGACATTTTCATAATTTATTTTTATGAAACTACACTTAAAAATAGGTAAAATGGTTTAGGTCAAAGGCAATTTACACCAGATGGTAAATTTGATATGTAAGAATGCATGACTAAGAGTAGACATGGTAAACACAAGAGATACACACACACACACACACACACACACACACAATTATATAACGTTGATCTATATATTACATAAAAATGTATTTATTACAAATATACAATACTGTTAAATTGTGTAAAGGACATGATGATGTAAAGCAAAAATTATAATACTGTATGTTTGTATCATACATAGATGAAATGCATATACAACATAAATAGCGCAGAGAGAGGGTGCTAGTTGAAATCTATTTCTGCAAGGTTCTTATATTTAACCAAAAGCAGTTCCATATTAAAACCAATTGAATTGTAATAATATAAGGATGCATGTTGTAATCCCTAGACCAAGCACAAAATTAATGCAAATACTGATAAAAGTCAATGGAATTAAAATGGCATATTAAATATGTGTATAATAAAAGGGAGAAAAGGAGAAACAAAAAAAAAATTAAAACATGAGGCAAGAGAACAACAAAACAAATAACAATAGCAAGACTCTTTATTGACTTTATCAGGAGATGCATTTAAAATATAAAGACTCCTGTGTCCCCCTAGGAAGTAGAAGACTGGAAAAAGCATCACAAAACATCACTCTTATTCTGTCAGCAAGAAAATTTGGGGTGATTTACAATATACTAGCTTTCCTTGAGACTTTTAGGGTTGAGTTTGAAGGGAAACAAAGATACCTGAAATCCAAGGGTATGCAAACACTTGTAAGACATGTGGGGCACATTGATAACTGGAAAAAGAAAGAAGCACAAAAAACTGAAAAAAAAAACCCGTAATATTTAGAACCTGAGGGGGGCGGGGGGAAACCTGAATACTGCAGCTCCCCAAGTGGCAGTGAAGACTTACTACATCTACAAGGAAGGAAGGAAAAAAAAAGCCCTTCTTTATGTCTTAGAAGAAGGGAGAAAAATCATTGTGGCTAGATCACTTAGAGATCTATCACTTGAGGATGGGGAAAATCATGGACAAATTTCCCCTTTTGAGACACAGAGACACAGTCTACCTAGAGTGAAGCTGTACCCGTGGAGCAGAGAACAGGGTAGGACAAGAGCACAGAGAGACACCCCGAGATATGGGAATGCATAGAAGGCCAAGTGCTAAGGATAGACCAAGAAAATTTAGAAAACGTCCTCAATATTGGAAACTTGTGGTTTGTAGAGTCAAGAAGACTGTGTTATTCTCCGCCTAGATGCAATTATTTCCAGGAGGAGAAGAGCAAGAACACACTTATCCTTCAGGACTTCTTTAAAAAATAAAATTTGAAAACAAAATGTATACAGACTTCGTTGTGAGAAGGGGAAATAGCATTTCTGTCTGTGAAGTCTAAGATGTCTCCGAGGAACGGTCAAATCACACATACTTGTTCCTACCAGATCACAGACGACAATTTATTTTTAGTATATGATGGGAGTGAAGAGGTTCAATACAAGAAGAGGCATGCTGAAGCTGGACTGAAGGAATCTAATGCACAGAGCTTAGTCTGTAGTGCACTTGGGGTATTGCCTTGGGAAATATCCTGGAAGAGCCCTGTGGACTTGATAGGAGAGCCGTTTTCTAGCTATCAGATGGATAGAGGTATGAGCCTGTTTGAACGCTCTAGTTACTTTTCAAAGTTATTTTAGGTACTAGCTTTAAAGTAGTTATACTAGATAGGTAAATATTTATGTTTCTCTTCTTTTATCTTTTCCTTTCTCCTTATCTTTAATAAATGCCTACATAGTTTATGTTTTGAATTTTTGGCATCATAAAAAAGGGCACTGCTGATTCACCAGCATGCTTATCATTAGTGGATAAATGTTATAATTTTCCTTGAAGGTGTATCATATGTACCTACACACTAATTTTACAGATTTGGAGATTTTTTTCCATAATTATGGCTTGCACGTATCCCATGGATAAAAATTATTTTTCAGACTTGAGAAATCAATGGAACTATGTATGTGAATCAGTTCTTTCCCAAGTTTTTCCTCTCAGGAAATTGGGGTCAAAAGTGGACTGTGGCTAATGGATGTGCAGGTCTCATGACCTTTTAAAATCACAATGAAGAAAGGCTCTTTAATGGTCTTAAAAAATCACTACCTGGTTATAGCCATTGTTTCAAATAAATAAATCATACGCTGGAGATTGTACATTCTGGATCTGCTCAGCCCATAAAAACTTGCTTTCAAGATTTACTGACATAATTACTAGATTGCTAAATAGGGAGGTATCTAAGGGTTTGAATCACGTGATTTTGGAGGCGGGCAAGTTCAAAATCTTCAAGGTGACTAGCAGAGTGGAGACCTAGGAGAGCTGATATTACAATTCTTATTTGAACGCTCACTGTTGCAGAATTCCTTCCTGCTAGGTGGAGGTTATTTTTGTTCTATTCAGGCACTCAACTGATTGGATGAGGCCTACCCACATCATGGAGGGCCATCTACTTTACATGAGTTCGCTAATTTAAATCTTAACCTCTTCCAAAAACAGTTTCAAGTAACAGTTTCAGAATAATGTTTGACCATATATCTGGGTACCATGGCCCAGCCAAGTTGCCACTTAACATTAACTACCATTAAGCCCATCCCTTGCCCAGTTGTTATGTATATGCATCTTCCTCAATCATATTTAATCTCCAAATAAAGACAATGATAAGGTCATACCATGTCATCCTTCACCTAACATGCTACAACTATCCTGTATACAATCAAAACCACACTGACAACACGTAAATTTTATCATCTAAAGTGAATATGACATATGTTACATGATAAGGAGAAAAGAAAGGGAAGAAAGCAAAGATATTTACTTAATATATACACACAGATATATTCATAATAAAATAGGTAAGAACGACTGATGACAGTTACAGTCTTCATTTCTGTGACTGGTCATGTGGTTATAGCTGGTATTTCTTCCATTACCCATTGTGTATTCCCTTTGCCCACAGCAAGCACCTCAGATAGTTGGGCTATGTAACCCCAGAAAAGCTAGTCCCCTCACTCAGAATAAAAAGGATGATATCTTCCCATTAAGTACAACAACTAAATGTGATAATAAATGTAAGCCATATAAAGAGAAGTGTTTCTTGCTCTCATTCAGCCTCCAGAGTAGTTGTAAAATTAAACATTAAATACATAAACATATATATAACTACATAATTAAAGTATTCTTAATAAAAATAAAATGAAGTGTCTAATTAAATGGAGAGTTAGGAAAATGCTCTGAGCAAATAACACTTAAGAAGAAATAAGAGTTGAATGGGAATTAGGTAAAGAATTAAGAAGGAAAGTATTGTAAGTGAACCATATATAAAGTCTTAATGCAGAAAAGAACTCAACACATTCTAGGAACTGAATTGCATATACATATACGTATATGTATATGTACATGTACATGTATATGTATATATACACACATATATACACACACGTGTACATATATACACATATATGTATACATACATATATATGCTGCCATATATTTATATTTATATTATTTATATTTATATTTATAATTATATTTATACAAAATCTTGTGAGGAGTACAAGAATAAAATGATTCTATTAGTTAAGATAATGCTAGCTCGTTGGGATGGTGAACCTTAGGTGCCAACTTGGCTAGGCTATAGGACCTAGTTATTTATTCGCAAACAAGCCTACATGTTGCCAGGAAGGCATTTTGTAGATATGATCAACATCTCCAATCAGTTGACTATAAGTAAATGAGTACTCTTCATACGTGGGCGGCCTTCATTCAGTTGGTTGAAGTCTTATAAGGAACAGCAGAGGTTTCCCAGAAAAGAAGAAATTAAGGTTCAAGACTGCATCACAATCCTTCCTGAGTGTCCAGCCTACTGCCCTTTGCTACATGTTTAGGATTTGCCACTTCCTCAATCATGTGAACCATTTCATTAAAATCTCTCTCTCTCTGTCTCTGTCTCTCTCTGTCTCTCTGTCTCTCTGTCTCTCTCTCTCTCTCTCACACACACACACACACACACACACACACACACACCCCTTACTGGTTATGTTTCTCTCAAAAATTCCTACTGATACACTAATGTAACAATTAAAACTTTCAATGAGATCACAAAGAAAAATCACCAGAAGAGCTTCTTAAAGCACAGGTTACCAGATACCAGCAGAGAGGTTTTGTTTTTGTTTTTGCGTTTGTTTTTGTTTTTGCTTTCAGTAAATTGGGCCAGGGATGAAAAATTTGCATTCATAATGAGTTCACAGAAGATTCTGATATTGTTGATCCAAAGACCACCCTTGGAGAATCCCTACACTGTCTTCAAGCGTTTTGGTTACAGCTGGCGGAAGAGAAAATTGACAATGTTAGATTAAAATCAGCCACTGCGGGAGTATTTATATCATGCAAATCTTAAAAAGATTCAAGTCAAAACGTTCCTTTATCTGAAGAACTAGTTGCTAAACATTTACTAGAATGCCACAGAGTATAGGGAATAAAACCCAAAAAGTATCGAAAATGACTTGCAGATTCCTGGCTTTATTTCCTAAGTGGATTCACGAGGCATGTGCTATCATGAGGATAAGGAGGAGCAGACTCTGGGAGTTAAGAATAGCTTTGGACAAGGGCGCCTGAGTGGCTCAGTCTGTTAAGTGTCCGACTTCGGCTCAGGTCGTGATCTCTCGGTCTGTGAGTCAGATGTTGGCTCAGTCTGTTAAGTGTCCGACTTCGGCTCAGGTCGTGATCTCTTGGTCTGTGAGTCAGATGTTCGCAGCTCAGAGCCTGGAGCCTGTTTTAGATTCTGCGTCTCCCTCTCTCTCTGTGTCCCTTCCCCTCTTGTGCTCTCTCTTGCTCTCAAAAATAAATTAAAAAATAAAAAATAGAAAAATATCTTTGGACATATTGTTTTTTTGAGGCATACTATGAGCCATGCAGTAGCATGTATATATTATACAAAAAGCAAAAATATCTAAGACTGGACTTGGGATAATGATCATAGACTACAGTGCATAGAATTCTCCAAATAGCCAATCAGTTAAGGTGCTTTTAAGCATATTTAATAGAAAGTAAATTTCAAAATGACAAGCAATAAGAGAATTTATTACCATATGCAATTGAAAAAGTGCATTTATGGTAGTGACCAATTTTGCTTTAATCTGTATTCTAGCTCTGCTCCCTGTGACTCCAAAGCCAAAAATCCAAAAATTGTAAGTAGATCCAAATAAATACACAACACTGCACCTTAAAAATAATACCTTGTTCTTATAGTTGTGCTGATGCATAAATGTAAAAGCCTACTGTTTAATACTTTGAAACTATATAATCTGTAACCAAAGTTTGCCAAACTGGGAAATGATATTATTCATTAATCTTAAGAATTAGAAATTTCCACAACTATCTTTATGTTTTACCTTTAACATTTATACAAGCACCAAAATCTGTTTATACAAAAAAGGTATACTTTTAATTATATCACATCCTAAGTACTCCTGGAGGTTATAATCACTGTTACTTTTTTTAACTTGGAGGAACAAAGCCCAAAGCTTTAGCTTTAGCCAGTCCTCTCAATCCTATATTTTGTGGAAAATACTGTTCAATATCTACTATCCTCACTTGCCTTCCTTTTTTTTTAACCAGGCAATGGTATTCCATTTTATGCAAAAAAGGCAAGAAATACCTAGATCTCAGAGAAGATATTGACCTACCAGAGTCCCAAGTGATGAATAGTGATTGGTTGGAGATAGTAATAATCCCATCCTACTTTTATAGTGCTTAATATAAAGCATACTTATAATTTAGTGCTAGTCATGAGGAATCTGCTATAGAATCTTTATCATCTGTTGAAAAATATTTCCTAGGGCAAAGCTTTAAAGATGGTCAACTTTATATTCTGCCTGTTCTTAACAATTACATATACTAAACTGAAGGAAGCCAGTTTCTTCTGAGGAATGGGTCAAAAGAATGACATAGTTTCGATTGTAGCATCTCATTATTCAGTAGTTTAAACAACAATGTAACCAACCTCCAGTAATGTTAAAGCGTCAATACATCCTCTTATGATTTGTGACATTGTTAGCTTTTTATCAAAAGATCAAAACAAATTAATTACATATTGGTGCTAACACTGAAAATATCAATTCAAAAACAATCCAATCCATTTTTCAAAATTATTAACTTCCACGACTAAATGAAGATAATCGAGATGAACACTTGGTCTCAAGCTGAATGTTTAGGACTATGATCAAGAGGAAAACTGTCTGATGTATTTAAGTTATTTACATATCATCAGTAGTCAAAGTTTTCCTAAAAGGGGTTGTTTTTGTGGAGCAAACACATTGTTATTCCAGAAAAGTTGTGAAAATGTTGGCTTCATTACATGAAGCTGATTAGGGAATTTTTCACTTGAAAGTATTGGCTAGATGTCTTGCCTGACAATGTGGAAATTAGCCATAAACTAAAAAATATATGTAAAGTGCATCACAGGCAGAGCACCCTGCCAAGAGCATCTCATTTTTTCATGGAAAAGGATCAAAAATGTTTGGTTAGAGGGCATGTTAATTATTTGGGACCACATCATGCAGAGATAATTGAGTCCTTTACAAAATGACTTCTGGTGTTCCACACAACGTCCTGTGGCAACAATGATAGTTCCATATCACATAATGAAACTGTGAATTGGAACCATATCGGAGCAGTCACTATTGCACTACGTGATGTCAAGTCTGTTCTAAGAATAGCATGACAGCTAAGGTTATCCAATGGGAGTGTGGGGTGAAAATTGAACAGCGGCATCCATTATGTATCTTATTGTTCCACAAGTCTAGAAAATAAGTAGTCTGATGACAGAAACCACCTCTCTTCCAGTTCAATGTAGAGTCTGCTGTTTGACAAGAGTATCTGAGGCATGATGAGTACTGTTGAATGAATTACTAAGTCAACCTACCATGTCCTATTAAAGAAAGTGGTGTGCCTGTGTACATATCGTAAGTCAGTAAGACATAGATGGTTACTTACAGAAAAAAGAGCATACTATAAGCACTACTCTTCGTATCTCCATTTGTCTTTAGATTTTACTTGAAACTGTAAAATTTTCTAAACTGAACTTTTCCCTCTAAAATGAAAAACAACCAGATTGTTTTCACTCTCAACAACATAGGTTTGGCAAATACAGTTTATAGGTAAAACAAACAAAGCATATATATGTTTAAAATGTTAAGTAATGTCAAGCAAGCAAAGAAAAAAAAAAAACTAGAACTGTGTCAAACAAAAAAGCTTCTTCACAAAAAAGAGAAAAGCGAACAGTCAAAAGACAACCTACAAAACAGGACAATATTTTTGCACAGTATATATTTGATTAACGAGTTAATATTCAAGACAAAAGGAGCTCCTACAACTCAGTAGCATCCATGGAGACATAGATGAGATAGATAGATAGATACACAGATAGATACATAGATGAGATAGATGATGATAGATAGATAGATAGATAGATGATAGATGATAGATGATAGATATTAGATAGATATAGAGATAGATAGAGATATAATAACCTGATTTAAAAAATGAGCAAAGGATTAGATGTTTTTCCAAGAAAACAACGAAATTGCCAGATTAAAAGATGCTCTACATTACTAATTATCAGTGGATACAAATTGAAACCACAATGAACTATCACCTTAAATATGTTAGGATGATCATAACTAAAAAATAAAGTGTTGGAGAGAATAAGGAAACATTGGAATCCTGGACATTGTTGATAGAATGTGAAATAGCGCAGCCACTATAGAAAACAGTATGGAGTTTTCACAAAAAATTAAGAATAGTAATACAATATGATCAAGCAATCCCACTTCTGAGTATCCAAAATGACTAAAACAAGAATCTGGAGTGGGGCGCCTAGGTGGCTCAGTCGGTTAAGCGTCCGACTTCAGCTCAGGTCATGATCTCACACTCTGTGAGTTCGAGTCCCGCGTTGGGCTCTGTGCTGACAGCTCAGAGTCTGGAGCCTGCTTCAGAATCTGTGTCTCCCCCCTCTCTCTGCCCCTCCCCTGCTCATGCTCTGTCTCTCTCTGTCTCAAAAATAAATAAAAACATTTTTAAAAATTAAAAAAAAAAACTTGAGTTATTCGCATGCCCATGTGTATCTGCATTATTCACAATATCCAAGATATGGAAACAACCCAAGTATCCACTGACTGATGAATGGATAAGGAAAATGCAGTAGATACATACATTGAAATAGTACTGAGCCATAAAAAAGAAGGAAATCCTGCAATATGGATAAATCTGCAGCTTTATCAACATGAATGACCCTGGAAGACATTATGCTAAGCAAAATAAGCCAGTCACATAAGGATAAATATGACTCCACTTACATAAGGTATTTAAAATAGTCAAACTACAGAGAGTGGAACAGTGGTTGTCAAGGCTTGAGGGGAGGAGAAACAAGGAGTTGCTATTCAATGACTATAAAGTCTCAGTTGTGCAAAATGAATAAGTCTTGAGATCTACTATACAATAGTGCTATAGTTAACAATACTGTATTGTACAATTAAAATTTTGCTAAAAGGGTAGATCACATGTTAAATGTCTTACTATAATAGAAAAAATAAATTTCCTAAAATAAATATTGAAAAATAATGTACATTAAGTTGAATATACAATATTTCACGTGGGTTAAGTGTGGAGGCATGATGGGCAAAAGGGAGTAAGATATGACTCGTATTTTTTATTAAGAATTTGAATATACTGTGGCATTCATATTGTATAGAAAAGGCAAGTCATAGTTTACAAAGGATGGTTACTGTCTATTTTTGGACTTGCATTGAAAATATTTGCCATCTATGCAAAAGTAGGTGTCAAAGAGTTACTCAAATTCATTCATTCATTCATTCATTCATTCAGAAACTATGGTAAGTTTGTATGTGTGTATTTAGAGCACTGTGTTTCTGGACACTGTCCTAAGCATTGGAATTAGAGAAAGCATTTACCCAGAGAGAAATATTTTTGCTATCTAGAGAGAAAAAAATGATATTTAGGTTGTCAGAGACATGGGAAAGAGAAATGTTTGGAGGTAGAAGAAGTTGTCAGTATTCTCAATTGGTGCTGAAAACTCAAGCAATATAAGAACTCAAAAGCATCGTTGAATTAAGCAGCATGTAGGACACCGTTGACCTTGACCAAAGCAATGTCCGCAAAGAAATGGAAGTGTAATCTAGACTGTGATTGTCCAAAACTTGAGGATTTTATACTATAGCTATAACTCCTAGTTTGCTTTGTTAAATTATACCTTTGAAAATTGGACTATTTAGTCAAGGAAGTGGAGCCATTAAGCTTAGAGTGAGACGTGATGGTAGGGTCCTGTTGTTTCTCTCAACTTCTTGGTAGGCATGATATTTGAATATATGGAGTGCTGAATTTTGACGTGGGGATTAAACAAAATATGCAACCAAATACATAGAGCAAAGATACAAAAGGTCGGTCTCGAATGCTAGCTAAAATGGCACTAGCTCCGTTTTAGGATAAGGTATCCTAGAAGGGAAAATTCTCCAGGATGCCCAGAAATTATTTTTGGCAATTGCTTCACTACTCTAGTGATTCAGGTTGAACTCTTCTTCATAACATTTGATGAAGTCAACATTTATGTTGTGCAAATAAATAAAGCAGTTTTGAGTTTTATTATATCAAACAACATATGGATTCCTTGATATTTTTTATTACACTTTCCAGCAAAACTAATAGAAACAGAAATTTGACTTGATTTCTTTTATTTTGGCAAGCTAGCTTTTCTCAACAGAGAGAATATTAATGTAGATATTTTATAGATACAATCAATGTTGATTACATAAGATATGTATATGATATATAACATCACATAAACCTTATATTATATGGAATATGTATATCTATTAGGTGTTACAAAACCTATATGAATATATGTGTGAAAAAAATATAATCACCAATTTGGGCTAAGTGTTAGCTAGTAAAGACAGTAACTTTGTTTTTCCTAAAGCAGTTTAAAATTGGATTAAAAAGGTTTTTGGTTTGGATGGTCATCTGATTAGTTTGTCCTGGAAAAGGTAGTGATAATTCTAAATTTTTATATATTTTAAATTTTGTAATGCACAAGAATATATATAAATCAATAAAGCAAACGTGTCTCTTCTTTCTATAGTTTATGCCAGCTACAAGTGATGAGTAATTCCTGTTTTATCATGTCCTCTTCATTGGCTCAAAACTTACCATTTTAGAATTATTTTCTTCTTCTTATGATTAAAAATGTATTTCTAGTTTATCAAACTCAATGCCAGTTGGTGCATTCACT
Organism: Panthera uncia; assembly: GCF_023721935.1. Classification (NCBI taxonomy): domain Eukaryota; kingdom Metazoa; phylum Chordata; class Mammalia; order Carnivora; family Felidae; genus Panthera; species Panthera uncia. The sequence goes on along the minus strand of NW_026057577.1, from coordinate 135,896,577 downwards.
TTTTCCCAGGATAATGCAAGGGCCATAAAAATTTATGTCTAGTCCATGCTATTAAATTATGTGGCATTGTCATTTTTTATTTCAATACCAAATACTTTCTTTAATTTCCACAGAATACTACACAGTCATAATTAACTTAAATTTAATGACATGGTTATCAGTTCAATTGCTGTTAATTTCCTTCTGTGTTTCTTTTTTTCCCTTACACTGTCTCAGTGATCTTCTTTATTTTGTTATATTCCTCCAACTTTAGTATTCCCACTGGTGCTGGTATGCCCTCAACTTTACACTCAGTTTTTGTTTCTATAGCATCTTTATTTCAAATAAGAGTTTTTATCTTATTGTTAAAAGAATGCTTATTTTGAGATATTCCTATTTTTTTAAATATTTTAGTCATCTGTGGGGCATCTGGATAGCTCTCGGTTAAGCGTGCGACTTTGGCTCAGGTCATGATCTCGTGGTTTGTGGGTTTGAGCCCCGCATCGAGCTCTGTGCTGACAGCTCAGAACCTGGGGCCTGCTTTGGATTCTGTATCTCCCTCTCTCTCTGCTTCTCCCCTGCTCACGCTCTGACTCTCTCTGTCTTTCAATAATAAATAAACGTTAAAAAATTATAAAAAAAAATAGTTTAGTCATCTACAAAATCTTTATCTCATATTTTATCTCCTTAATGACTACGGTGTCTGAAACCCCTTTAGGTCTATTTCTAGTGTCTATTGCCCTTACTGGTTGTTACTTATATTGTCTTTTCTCCTCATAGGCCTGGTTAAGCTTTGTGCACGTGATAGGCTTTGATCATGTGCACAAATGACATTTAAAACATGTTTTCAAATATTGAATATGAATAAGTGGATGTACTCCCTCTGATTTAATGTGTTTGTCCAGATATCTCAGGCCATTAGTATACCAACACTGTAATTTTATTTATTTTTTATTTTTTTTAATAAAAGAGAGAAAGAGCACACAAGCAGGGGAGGGGCAGAGAGAAAGAGAAACAATCCCAAGCAGGCTCCACGCCATCAGCACTCAGAGATTGATGTGCAGCTTGAACTCATAAACCGAGAGATCATGACCTGAACTGAGATCAAGAGTCTGATATTTAACCAACTGCACCACCCAGGTGCCCCTCGACATTGGTATTTTAATTTTAAGGGTTAAAATTATTCAAAGTTAGTATTTGATTAAGTGCCAGAAAATGTGTGACTGGCTTTTTCAGTGTCACAAAATAAAGGTTAACAGAACTCCTCAGCATGGGCAAATCCGGTCTCCAAATTCTGTTCTCATATCCATATGAGCCTCTCAAAAGCACATCATCTCAAGTTATCTGCTGTCTCTTTCATAAAAGGCAAAGGTACACTAGAGAAAAATATTTCCAAATTCAGATCTCAGAATATGTTTTGCCTTCTTCACTGGGAAGATAGCCAAGAAATTCTTGGTGATTTTGTTAGTTCTCTGATGTCCACAAGCAGATTTTTAAAATATCTATATTGTCCAGTTTTCTTGTCTTTAGTACAAAAATTGGTCTGTATGACCTCATCCACCATTAACAGATGTAGAAATCTTGCATATTCTTTATGTATTAAAAAAAAAAGAAAACTGACGTTTGACTCTCTGCAATAGGACAAAGAACATAAAAGAAATTTAATAAAAAATAACTTGAAAAGGAAACTTCTATTGAGAGTCTGCTCTTCTTAAAATTTCTCAAAAGTTTGGCTATAATTGAACCATTTTATTTACTGAACAATAGCCAATATAGTATTTTATGTGCAATAGATACATTGCATAAAAAAAGACAAGTTGAAATATCATATGTAGACAATGTTTTAGAATCATTGGCATTGTCCTTATTCTACATGGACAAATATAGTACATTAACATTCATTAAATGTCATGATTTTTTATAAAGAAAATATGTTAACACCAATGCCTTAAAAACAAACAAACAAACAAACAAACAAACACCTTCCATACTTAAATCACCTCAATTAAATTTCTTATGCAGCCTGAGGAGGAAAAATAAAATATAATAGAACTCTACTGTAATTTCTTTGAGAGTTCTCTGTACCTAGTGTCTAAATAGCTTCAAATTTATTATTTAATATTTCTAAATCAGCCAAAGGAAACAAAAATGAAAAGATACTTCAAGATTAATTTGTTCTGACATTTATTTCAGAATTTTGTGACTTGAAGAGAAAATATTAGAATTAGAAAATTTAGAAGGTAAATCCCAGTTCTAGATATACCAAAAAAAAAAAAAAAAATTGAAAATAAGAACTCAAACAGATGATCGTTCACTGATGTTTGTAGCAGAATCATTTACAATAGCCAAAAAGGTGGAAACATCCCAAATGCCCAGTAGTGGATAAATGGATAAACAAAGATAGTATATGCATACAATGGAGTATAATTCAGCCTTAAAAGGGAATCAAATTCTGATACATGATACAATGTGGATGAGCCTTCAAGACATTCTGTTAAGTGAAATGATAGATGTAAAAGTACAAATATTGTATGATTCCATTTCTATGCAATATCTGATAGTTAAATGTATAGAGAAAGAAAGAATTATGGCTGTCAAGGATTGGGAAAGAGAGGATTAGAGGAGAGAGGATTAAAGAATTATTCTTGGATGGGTACAAAGTTTCACTTTGGAATGATGGAAAAGTTCTGGAGATAGATTATGGTGATGGCTCTACAAACGACAATACATTTTTACCAACACACACCTATTAAAAGGGCCCAAATGTGGAACACAAACAACAAAAAATGCTGGCAAGGGTGTGGAGCGAAACAAACTCATTCATTGCTGGCGAAATGCAAAATGGTACAGACATTCCTAAAGACCTTTGGGAGATTTCCTACAAAACTAAACATACTCTTACCCTATAATCCATCAATCACTCTCCTAGGTACTTTACCCAAAGCAGTTGAAAACCTTCGTATACCCAAGAACCTATTAATGGATGTTTAAAGTAGTTGTATTTATAATTGCCTAAACTTAGAACAACCAAGATATTCTTTAGTAGGTGACTGGATAAATAAACTGTGGTATGTTCAGGAAATGAGATATTATTCAGCACTAAGAAATGAGCTCTCTGGCTATAAAAAGACATAGAGGAAACTTAAATTAATATTACTTATTAGGAAATCAGTCCTAAACGGCTACATATTGTATGATTCCAACTATACATGACATTGTGGACAAGGCAAAACTATGCTACAATAAAAAGATCATGGTCGCCAAGGGCTCAGTGGTGGAAAGGATATATGGGCATAGAATAGGGGATTTTTAGGGCAGTGAAAATACTCTGCATGATACCATAATTATGGACGCATACCATTATACATACCTTTGTCCAATTCCATAGAATATACAACAGAAAGAGTGAACTATAGTGTAAACTATGCATTTGGGTGATTACGATATGTAAATATAGGTTTATCAAATATAACAAACACATCACTAGTAGGGGCTGTTGATAATGAAGAAGGCTCTATATTTGTGGGTAGAGGGAAATCTACGAGAAATCTCTGTACCATCCCCTCATTTTTTCAGGGACGCAATCATGTTCTAAAAACAGAAAGTGAACTAAGAAAAACAAAAAGTTATTTTTTTCTCTCACCTGGTCTGGGGAGTATATAAATTTAACTAATTGCCCCAACATGTCTGTATATAGTGAGGGATAATTAGGTTCCAAAGGAAAATAGAAGATGCTGGTACCATAGGAGCAAATATAACTTTTTCCAGTAACGATGGAAGAATTGTACCCTTGAGAAATATTCTAGGAGAAAATAGAGACAGTGCCACTGATATCAAGGAACTCAAAATCAAGCTGATACTCTGTGTCATATCCAATGTATTTTTCTTTAATTTACATTTTTAATCTAAGTTTATATCATTGCATCAGAAAATATTCCTTGAAAGTGTCTATATATATTTTTTCAATTGTTTACTTATTTTTAGAGAGAGACAGAGTACGAGTGGGAGAGGGGCAGAGAGAGAGAGAGAGAGGGATACACAGAATCAGAAGCAGGATCTGAGCTCTGTGAGCTCAGAGCCTGATGCGGGGCTTGAACCCACAACTGTGAGACCATGACCTGAGCCGAAGTCGGAGGCCTATCCAACTGAGCCACCCAGGTGCCCCAGTTTATAATACTTTTTAAAGTGATGCACATACACAGTCATATATATAGATTTTTTATATATGTGACTTTATGTATGCTTATGTATACATAAATATAACATTTACATATCTATATTTATACCTTTAGTGATAGATTCATCTACTAAAAAATTGATTTAATAATAAAATCTAGACAATTCAAATTACTATTTTCCTAAAATCACATGTATCAATATAAGAAATTATTCTTTAGGGGTTCCTGGGTGGATCAGTTGGTTAAGCAGCCGACTTCGGCTCAGGTCATGAGTTCACAGTTTGTGGGTTCAAGCCCCACGTGGGGCTCTGTGCTGACAGCTCAGAGCCTGGAGCCTGCTTTGGATTCTGTGTCACCCTCTCTCTGTGTTCCTCCCTCACTCACACTCTCTCTCAAAAATAAATAAACATCAAAAAAATTTTTTTAAAGATATTATTCTTTAGACAATTCAATAAGGAAAATCACCACAGCTACTTTTTTTTTTATTACTTAGAGGAGTAATCATGTATTTTATAGCTACCTTTCCAGTAGTAGTTCATAGAGCCTGCATTAGCAGTATAGCTTATATCAGACAACTTGTTTGAAATGCAAATTCTCTGGTCTCATCAAAAACCAATGTAATTAGGACCTCCAGTTAGAACCCAGCAATATAGTAATTTTTCACTGAATATATGTTGAGAAATGCTGCCATCCAGTTTCCAATAAAAGAATAAGAATATTGAACTGTTACGGACAGAAATTCAACTATAGATCAATAAATTCATTTCAGAGTACATTTCATTGAGAAACAGTGTTATTTCATGCTTCACGCTAATATAATATTATAGAAAGGGACAGATGCATATCACATTCTTAAAGCTTTTGGAAACTTAACATCAAATTGAGTCTTTATCTAAAATTGCAAAGCAACTTGAGATATTGATGACAATGAAATAATTTGGGGCATATACATGTGTATATCTATCTATCTATCTATCTATCTATATAGATAGATAGATATATGCAAAAATTTTGTTTTTATCTGTGTCTATTAAAATGTAAAAATTAAAACTTGTACAATACAGTGGGAGCTTTCTTCATTTCCAAAGTAGAAAACTATTTAAGAAAGTAACTGAATTAAAATGCATATGCATTATCTATAATATTCTTGTAAAAAAAAAAGTCAGCGTTGCCTAGTGGAAAAGGCATTGGACTTGTTCTCAGACACACAGCCAGATGGCATTTCTTGCTCTGTTACCGACTAAGTTATGAGTGGAGTAAGTCACCGACACTGGAGCCTCCATGTAACTTTACTCTCACTATGGCAAAATGGAATTAGGTGGTGCACAGACTTCATATTTAACACAGAATATTTGAGGAGATCACTTCAGGCTAAAGAGAGTGACTTTACTAAACGGTGAGATTTATGGGCCGATTTAAAATGAAGAATTATCTGGAAAAAGAGACTACGGTGGACTAGCACCTCTGATACTGTTAGATCTTAGAAGGGTAAAGTCATGGCAAGGCATAGGCAAACAGTTCAAACAAAACAAAACAAAACAAAACAAAACAAAAAGGAAGAACAAAGAAAATGGGATAAAAGGAAAAGTATTTTAGGCAGAGGTGTTAAGGCAATGTGTCATGCGTTGGGTGGGCGATTTAGGATTTGGTAGCAGAGACAAATTAAAACAGGTATAGGATAACTAACTCAAAACAGTAGGCTGATAAAAGGGGAAATTTCTAAGGGTGCTTGGGTGGGTCAGTCGGTTGAGCGTCTGACTTCGGCTCAGGTCATGATCTCATGGATCGTGGGTTTGAACCCCGTATTGGGCTCAGTGCTGACAGCTCAGAGCCGGGAGCCTACTTCGGATTCTGTGTTTCCCTCTCTCTCTGCTTCTCCCCCTGCTCACCCTCTGTCTGTCTCTCTTTCAAAAATAAACATTAAAAAATATTAAATAAAAGGGAAATTTATATATGGGTAAATAGACTGGCAACTGTATGTGATAGGGAAAATTAATCATTAAATTGTTCAAATGCAGAAAATCAGGGGCGCCTGGGTGGCTCAGTCGGTTGAGCGTCCGACTTCAGCCCAGGTCATGATCTCCGGGTCCGTGAGTTCGAGCCCCGCATCGGGCTCTGTGCTGACAGCTCAGAGCCTGGAGCCTGCTTCGGATTCTGTGTCTCCCTCTCTCTCTGCCCCTCCCCTGCTCATGCTCTGTCTCTCTCTGTCTCAAAAATAAATAAACATTTAAAAAAAATTTAAAAAATGCAGAAAACCAGGTGCCAAAAACATCATTCTTAACAGTCTGTGAATGATTTCCTCCTGCATACACCCCACTCCTCTAAAGGCAGGAAAAACCTTAAATACATATTTAAAATATATATTCTGGTTTAAAATGGTCTCTGTTTGTGTTGGTGTATGTGTGGGGCGTGGGTGTGGTTAATATTTACACAATCAGAGCTCAGACTTCTATGGAGGCAAATTCTTCCCATTTATCTCCAAAAGAAGGCATCTGGGGACAGATTATGTAACTACATGGAATCCTGGGTCTCTATGTTGCTCTTTGGTACTCCATTAGTCTAAGATCTAAGTTGATACTACGACCTGGTCACTAGATGTCCAGAATCCATTCTACTTGTTCTTGTTCTTTTTCTTTTTTTTTAATGTTTAGTTATTTTTGAGAGAGACAGAAAAAGTGCGAACAGGGGAGAGGAGAGAGGGAAACACAGAATCTGAAGCAGGCTCCAGGCTCTGAGCTGTCAGCACAGAGCCTAATGTGGGGCTCAAACTCATGAACCCTGAGATCATGACCTGAGCCGAGGTCAGACACTTAGCTGATTGAGCCACCCAGGTGTCCCTGTCTTTTTCTCTTTTTTTTTTAATGTCTCTACCCATATATAATACCTGAGGTCCACACCTACCTGCATGCAATCGCCAACTGTGATTTTCTTATTCTTACCCCAGGACTTTTCTACTTAACTAGTTGCTTTGCTGTTTACTCCCTATGAGGAATGTATTTCATATGTTGTCAGGGTGAGTGGGGCCACTGGTTTCAGTCTTTCATGTGTTCTGTAGATTCTGTACCGATGTGCCATGATCTATTTCCATAGAGGGTTACATCTAAAAACTTCGTCCCTGCATTCTCTTTCTATGTATTTTCAATCTGTGATCGGTCAATGAGATGCATGAAAAAGAGGTCAGCCCGTAAGAAGCAGGGGAGTTTAAGGGTTTCTGGCTGGCTCAGTTGGGAGGCATGTGATACTTGATCTCAGGGTCATGAGTTTGAGCCCCATATTGGATGTAGATATTACTTGAAAAAATAGATAAAATTAAAAAAAAAAAAAAGAAAAAGAAAAAGAAAAAAGAGAAGGGAGTTTACACTCTGCCCCTCCTTCTCAACCTAGGCAATGTTTTGCCAGTGGCTACACCCTTCTATAGCAACAGCCCCTCTTGGAAACTCCATCTTTACATTACCAGTTGTCTCCTGGATTTTGTCACAAGTTTCTCTTCCTTGAGACTTAAACTCCATGGTAGTAATGGCTCTCTTTTGTTTGTGGTCCCTGGAGATCCTTGTTTTCTTCCCTTAAACTTCATACAGCTCCCAAAACTCTTTGGTTTTCCCATCACTTTTATGTTAAGAACTTGACTAGATACTTTGGTTAGCCATCTCTCAATATCAGCCATGAAGTATTTATTATATAACTCTGCCATAATGCGCATGCAATAACTCCAGGTTATTCTTGGAAAATAAAGAAACAAGTCTCATTAATTGGAAGGCCATACAAACATATATAACATATTTACCATTTCTTGGTCCCTAAAAGGTTTTCACTTAAGGAAAAAGCCAGGAAAAAGGTTTTTTTTCCTCATTCTTCTCCCATCCACCCTTCCTTTACTACTTTCTCTTTCTATTCCCCTCTCTTTCTCTTACTAGAAGTTTCTTTCTTGTATTGTTCTTAGGCATTAGCACTCTGCTTCTTTCTGAAAAATAAGGTAAATATTGGGGCATCTGGGTGGCTCAGCTGGTTGAACCTCTGGCTCTTGATTTCAGCTCAGGTTATGATCTTGCAGTTTGTGAGATTGAGCCCTATGTGGGACTGTGCTGACTGAATGGAGCCTGCTTGGGATTCTCTCTCTCTCTCTCTCTCTCTTCCTCTCTCTCTCTCCCTCTCTCTCTCTCCTCTCCCTCTCCCTCTCGCTCTGCCCCTTCTCTGCTTTTCCCCTGTCTCTCTCCCTCTCAAAATAAATAAACATTAAAAATTTTAAAATGAGATAAATATTAAATATAAATATTAAATTTTAAGAAAGAAAGAAAAGAGAGAAAAAAAGAAAAGAAACAATTTCAGTGAAAAAAGAAAACATGTTGGAATATGTTTTTTACAAAAAAGGCCAGAGGATCCAAATTTTGAAATCCTCAATTTATAGAAATTACAAACTTACTGTCTTGGCTAAGTCATTTCAGAAACAAAAATTAAAAGCATTGTACTTGAAAAGATTAAGGAATTATAAAATCATTAAGGAATTATAAAATCAGAGTGTCATGTGTATGTGAATGAGGGTTACAAAAAAGGAAGAAGAAGGAAATGTGAGCCAGGGGCTTAACTTTTCAAAGAAATTGGGATACAGTGGAGCTTAAAAATAGTATATAACAGCTTTATCTAGATATGATTCATATTACACAATATAATTACATAGATCTAATTCATGGATAATACAGTTCACCAATTTAAAGTATACAGTTCAATTATTATATTTATAAGTGTGTGTAATCCTTATGCTAATTTTAGAACACTTTCATAATTTCCAGAAGGAAATGCCATAGCCATTAGCAAACATTTCCCAATTCCTCCAGTCTGGCGATCCTAGGCACCCACTAATTTACCTTACGTGTCTATATATTTGTCTATTCTGTACATTTCATAAAAAACAAGTAGCTTTGTTTCTCTACCACTGAACATGGACACTATCCAGATATGATGTAGTTTATACGTATTGATTAAAATCTAAGCATGTAACTGAAAGAGTGTGAATAGGGATAAGTTACAGCATAAGCATATAGGAGTTCATTGAAAATGCTCTAAACAGAATATGTTTTGTTTTTCATATTTCCTTTGGAATAGATTGAGGGTATCAATAGTTTGGGGATTTTCACATGGATGCTGTTTTTTCCATATTATTTCACTTCTACCATTCAATTTCATACATATGTATCCACATGAATTATATATATGGTATATACTATATGATGTATATATAAGAGATACATATTACTTGGAGCATTTATGTTTCTAACTCATAGCAAACTCTGGCATAGAATCAGTAAATGCTTTATTTAGTTGTTTCTTCTAATAATTAATCAGTTTTGCAATCAAACAATCGTGTACTGAGTTCTTGCTGTCTTTCTGTTAGCATTCCCACAATTCTTTGTCCCTGTCTACTTCACTCTTCTCATTTTATAAAGATGAAAAATAAAAGAAAAAAATCAATAATCCGTCTCAGATACAGATGTAAGGAAGACGCCATGTGTATCTTTATAAGAATTTACTACATCACTGAACACTTTTGATTCTACTGTTTGGTATGAATGTCATCAGCGAAACCCAGTAAGACCAGATCAATCCTTGCTTTAAATTATCTCCAAGCACACATTTAAATTTTTAAGATTTTCTTCCCAACCTAATGATATTTTCACATTCTTTCTCTGGTTATTTTTCTCAACTCAGAGCTTCTTTACACCTCTATTTCATTGTCCTCAACTGAATATGATACAATCTTATTAGAACCATGATTATAACTTCAATTTTTAAACCAGTCATCGGTATAAGCAACACGTATTTAAGTAAAGTATATTTTTCTCACGGATATTTTGGGGAAAGTAAGCTTAGCAATTTCCTGCAATGACTTATTTTTGCACGGGTAACAAGGTGATATACTGAGAAGAGAACCAAACATAAATCTAGCCAGACTACTCAGTAATGTAGCTAAAATATTTTAGATATAAAAGGAAGATATTACTTAGTAAGTAATAAGACATATAAAATAATAACATATACAATACGGTGGAAAATGTCACAGAGAATAAAACAGAAGACAAGTTAAGTGTTGGGGGAGGTGGTTCAATTTTTAAAGGGAAGGATAGGGATGTCCCCTTAAAAGGGATTTTCATGCAAAGATGTGAAAGATATGAAGAAGAAAACTGTGAGTCTCTGGGACAAGGACAATTTAGGCAAAAGAATAAGCAACAGCAAATCCCTGAGGCAGGAATGAGTGAGATGTGCCCTACAAACAATGCTGAGGCCCATGTGACACAAATGGTGTGAGAGAGAAGAGTAGGAAAGAGGTGAGTGAAGGAGGGTCAGAGGATTTAATGCCTTTCTGGCCCCCATGAAGATGTTGCTTTTTGATTTTTTGTGGAGGTAGGAAACAAGAATTTGGAGCTAATGCGTGGCATGGCAATATATTTTAAAAGGATCCGTTGAAGTATTGTATTGAGAATACCAAGAAAGTAGTCAAGAGTAGAACTAGGGTACAGTGAATAGATGTTTTACCAGCTCTGCGGGACCAGTAGAGTGGCCTTGGACATCAATTCACGATCACATTCATAAGACAAAATACGATTCACTGAGCAGCAATTTGTTTAGCTAAAAGGTACAAGAATGGGAATAAACATGTATAATGGAAGCCTGGAGGGAAACTTGAGTCTCTGCACTAAGATGTGTATGCTCAAAGGTGGATCACCTCAGCTCTGGGAAGCCATAAATGTGGGGGGCCCTTCTGCTTTCATACCTTCCATTGCCTAGTGCATTTGCATGTAATCAATTTCAAATTACTTTCAATAACTTGTATTTGTCAGTTACAGATAACTGAATAATCAATGTCCATACAATAATACAATACTGGATTCCATACACAGCACGTGTAGATGGACTCTGATTTATCTTAGAAAGAGTACACTAATCTTAGGCTGTCTTTAATTAATTACTTAATTAGCATAGCAAGGAGTTTTCCATCAATGATTAAAATCTCAAATGTTCCCCATCCTAACCAGATTTAAGATGGAACCTCAGAAGACTTGCTTATTCAGTAATCTAATTCAAAGAAGCCAAATGGCTTTGTCTTAAAAGACTTCCCGGTTGGGAGTTTTATAGACTCTTTTGGAAGCTTCCTTTTATGGTTCATATATTAGAAACATTCCAAACAAACATTGCCGTCACTATTGTTTTCCCCACCTCTTTTTGTAATGTTTACTGATAGCAATCAAGGCAGCTCATAAGCAAACAAAAGAAAATCAACCGATAAACAAGAGCTATCTGGATCTCCATTGCACTATTACTGCATAGAAAATTTCAAAGCTATTTCAAGTCACCAATTATCAATCTGGATCATGAGATGCCACTTGGCCTCTCTTACAGTAAATCCCAATTTCTGTTAGTAATTCTCTTCTGCAACTAATTTAGTTTAAAGGAGAAGAGAATTTATCCAATTTGGAAGGTGCATGTTGCTGCAACACATTCTTTCCTTCTTTCATAAATATATCTTTGAAATGTTTACTATTATGTTATATAGACATATTAAGGGGTTAAAAATTCTGGATAGATTTTCCATCTATAAAAATTACTATTTGGTCATTAGAAACTGGGTATATTCTTCTCCCATTGTCCTCAGCTATCAGCTAAAATTCTGAGATTATACAATACACAATTTTTGACATTCTAAAATAGTATCCTGACTATATTTATAAAGTAATTACATTTGCTAACATCCAGTCCAGGTAAGTTATTGCCTTTTCTTATCTGTCTGGAAAATACACAGAATGGAAGATAAGCAGGAGAAACTTGCCTCTTAATGATGGATCCTGCACCTTGTCAATTTTTCCCCCAGTAGAATTAAAGACAAGAAAGATAAGTCAAATTATTTACAATTTACCAAAATATAAATATTTTGCTTATAAAATATGCAATATAAAATACATACTTCAAAGAATACAATAAAGTAGATTCTATTACATTTTTCAACACTTTGAAATGACATTTAGTCTTTCAGGAACCTCATCATCATGACTCACACAAATCTACTTTAATGTTAAATCACTCTATGTAAGATGAGAAACTACTCAGATACTTGTTTGTAATTTCTCCAGTAGGACACTTTCAAGCACCATTCTCAATATTTGTGTCATTGTTTAGACATCAGAATAGATAACATACATTATGATGCATAGGTACTTTTAGGTAATCAGCACTTGTACAATATAGTCTATGGGAATTAAATATACAAATAGAGATGTACGAAATCAGTACCTCTGTTAGTTTTTTGAATCAAACCTCAGGTATGCAAAAACTGCCTAATGACTAGAGTCATGCAATTTAATATGCCCATTCACTTGAAAATAAGAATTATTTCTAAGAAAATAGGTCTACAAATCTTGAAAATTACATTCAAATGTGTCCATATTGAGGGGTTAAATGGGTGTTGGGTATTAAGGAGGGCACTTGTCATGAGCACAGGGTGCTATATGTAAGTGATAAATCACTAAATTCTACTCCTGAGAATCTGGTTTTTATATTTATTCAATTATGTCTCTGCAAAAATAAAATGTTAGACATGTAATGTATTATTTGAGGAGGCATTTAAAGGGCATTTGATTATTCTATAGTAAAAGAGCATATATTAATTATATAAGAAAATTACATGAACCCAAATCAGTAAAATATATAATTTCCAAGATTTTCTTCAGTTTCTACTAACTCTCAATTATTCCTACAGCATGACAAGTTTAATTGGAGAACAAAATATGAGTAAATGAACATTTCTTATTAAAATCAAAAGGATTATACTTAGCAAAACCATCCCTGAATTTTTTTTATTTCTTACTAAAGGTATTTTATTAATGACTAATTCCATCATGATTAATGCCGTACAAGTAGTTTCTGCATTTCTTTGTCTAAATTACAATTCATTTGTATGACTAAAGTCCATGATTATCTGCTGTTTATATTACTGAGCAGAGAGAGGATATAAGGTATTTATAGTACATTTGAAACTCTTCTTATGTTTGGATCGAATATATGCACATTTGCTTGAGATAAGTGTTATATTGAAAAGTGACAGGGAAAGTGACAGGGCAGTAATACTCTTTAAACACACACACACACACACACACACACACACACACACACACCAGCATCTATCTCAGTGGAGAGAGGAAGGGTATTCTATCCCAGGGACCACAGAAAACATTTGCAGAGTGGGGAGAATTCATTTTCTCTCTGACTCAGACAATAGACATTCCAATGTTCCCTCATATTCTTCCCACCACAAAAGCTATGTGCAAATCCTCAGGGACAGAAAATAAGTTGCATTTCAAAGAATTTTAAAAATGTATTAATTGCAATTCACTTTTGAAATTAAAAAAAAAAAAGAAAAGAAAAAACATACACCTATATCTATTAATACTAAGCTTGTAATACTAAGCTTGATGTAAACTAAGGAAGTATGAGATTTTAGAAGTTTTGGGATTAAGCCTTCATTTTTTTTTTTTTTTTTTTTTTTTGGTTTACTAAGTACAGTGGGTTATAAAAGGATACTGTATAAAATATTATTTCCATGTCTCTACTGATGAATGGTATCTACTTAACTAAGATATGCATAAGAACTGCAGTTGGTCATGAATTATTAGAGGCAATGATGAGAGAAATATTCTTGCAGTATGGTTTGCACTATAATGGACAATTCCCATTAATAAAGAAATACAATGTAACTGCTAGCAAATGTTTATGATAAAAAAACAGAATATCCAATTATAGTTGTGTTAAAATATAAAAAGAATTTATACCTTTACCTGGCTGAAAAATCCAGAAGTGACTTTGGCATTAAACAAGATTTTGGCTCAACTAGAATGACCACAACCTCATTTTTATTCACTTCTCACCTCTGCACCTGAGATATTTTGGAAATTTAGGAGAGATACTGGGGAGACAACATGGTGAACAATTATAAAATTAAAACCTATCTGTTGTGTAGTAGTAAGAGCAAGAAATAGGCAAAGGATGAATTGATTCTGTTTAGGAGGATTAAGGATAGAAATAAAGAAGAAAAATTACTTGGATTGGGTAATTGAATCACGTGAAAGGGATTTTGGCATCACAAACACGATATTTGTGCCATACACACTCATACACACATATAAATCTATACCTATGATTCTATACATGCTATCTGTGTGTTTATGTGTGAGTTTATTGGCAGAGTTTATTGGTGGTTTATTGTGCTAAAATGCATATACGCATGACTATTCAATGTGGCCAAGACATAAGGGTAAAACTCGGTTCTATCGTTTTCTAGCTATGCATTCGGCTAAGACATATTTAAATTTTGTGCACATCAGTTTCCACATCTAAATATGTCAATAACTATATAGTTACTATAACTACAAAGAGTTGTAGTAAGATGAGAAAATAAATTAATGTTGCTAAAGTACTTACAGCAGTGACTGACAATAATAAATGCCATATAACTGTTTATTATTAACAAATCAGTCACTATTTTTAAATGACATATTGATTAAACATTCTTTTATGGCAACTTAGGAATATGACTCTATGTTGCAAAGTAATTTAGAAATTCGTATTTCAATATTGAAGTGCAAAATGAGTAGTCTTTTTATTTTTATTTTGCCCTCTCAATATGATAATTTAATCTTCCATGAATTGATAAGTAATGTAATGTTTCCAAAAAAGTAAGTTGTGTCTCAATATGTATAGATTCATTTTAAATGTTAATTTGACCATTTGGAAGGTCAAAATTGTATTTCCCATTTATCGATATTGCATACTAACATCTTGGAAGAAACTAGCTCAATTAAGCAAAAGTGTTTGACATTTTAAAATGTTAACCCATGTGCTTTATTGTCCAATATAATGAATAGATTGCCAAAATACTCAGTCAGTTTTGAATTACTTTAAGAGAAAGAGCACAGCGTGAATGACAGTGTTTTTCTTGAAATTTGTAAGGCTCAAGGCAATTAAACAAAGCTATTTTATTACAGCTAAAAATAAGACAAACACATACTTCTGAGAAGTAAAGATATATTTGTCCTAAAACAAAGTTTACTTGTTTTTAGAAGGTGGAATTCAAATATAATTGGAGGCTGTTGATTATAATTCCAATTCCATTTTCTCAAAATAACACATATTTAAGGAAGAAAAGTAAAACAGTTTTTAATAGATTAAAATTTGTCTGTAGCCTGGACTATATCAAGCTCTTTTGCTTGTATATATGGTATTAAAATATGATAAATAAATCTTCTTAGGTAATTATTTTAACAGCTTTATTAGGTATAATTAACATACAAGGAAGTGTACATATTTAATGTGTACAATTAAAATGATTTTTTCAATGTTCATTCATTTTTTATAATTTTTTGTTGTTTATTATTTTTGACAGAGAGAGAGAGAGAGAGAGAGAGAGACAGAGACAGAGACAGAGACTGAGAGCAAGCAGGGAAGGAGCAGAAAGAGAGGGAGACACAGAATGTGAAGCAGGCTCCAAGCTCTGAGCTGTCAGCACAGAGCCTGATGCAGGGCTCAAACTTATGAACCACAAGATCATGACCTGAGCCAAAGTCGGACCTTAACCTACTTAGCCACAGAGGCACCCAAATGTGTACAATTTGATGAGTTGGGACAAATGGAAACACCATGGTATCAAGGTAATAGACATAAACAACAGCCCCAAAGTGTCCTCGAATCTCTGATTTTGTCTGTTTTGTTTCGGTGGTAAGAACACTTAACAAGGAATTCAGTCCCTTAACAAATACTGTATTTTAACCCTAAACCAGATGTCATACAGCGGATATCTAGAAAGTACTCATCTAGCACAACAGAAACTATATACATATTGAACGATTCCCCATTTCCCCCGCCCCTCGGTCCCTGGCAAATACAGTTGTATTCTCTGCATTGTATTTCTCTGTCAATGTGATTAGTTTAGCTGCCTCATATAACTGGAATCAGGCAGTGTGCGTTCTGTGACTGGCTTAAGATACATCTATGTTGTCACAAATGGCAGAATTTCCTTTTTATTCCCCCAAAGCCAAATTATAATCCATTGTAGGAATCTACCACAACTTTATCCATTCATCTTGGGTTTTTTCCACATCTTACTACTGTGAATAATGCTGCAATGAACATGAGAGTGCTTGAAGTAACTCTCAGGGTCATGATTTCAATACTTTTGAATATGAAGGATTCATCCAGAAGTGGGACTGCTGGATCATGCTGAAGTTCTATTTTTAATTTTTTTAAGTAACTCCATAATGTTTTTCAGAGCCGCTGTACCATTTTACATTCTCAGCAATAGTGTTCAAGGGTTCTAATTTCTCCACATCCTCTTCAACGATTAACCCTTTCTTATAATAGTCATCCTAACAGGTGTCAGGTGATGTGTCAGTGTAGTTTAGATCCGCACTTCTCGAATAATTAATGTTTTAGAGCATATTTTCATGTGCCTGTTGGATATTCTATGTCTTCTATGGAGAAATAACTGTTTGAGTCCTTTGTCCATTTTTTTTTTCCAATCCTAAAATTCATTTAGAACCAGAAAAGACCCAGAACAGGCAAGGCAATCTTGAGAAGGAACAACAAAATTGGAAGCATCACACTTCTTGATTTCAAGATATATTACAAAGCTACCATAATTAAGATGGCAGAATACTGGCAAAAAAATAGACATATTGACCAAGAGAATAGTGAGCCCAAAAATAACCCATGTATATGTGCCCAACTGATCTTCAGCAAGGGCATCAAGAGTACACAGTGGGGAAAGGATAGCCTTTTCACCAAATGGCATTGGGGAAAGGACATATCCACCTGCTGAAGAATAAACCTGGACCCTTATCTCACACCATACATAAAAATAAACTTAGAATGAATTAAAGATTTATGAATGTAATACCGGAAACCCTGAAACTCATAAAAGAAACAGGGGGAAAATCTTCTCAGGGCACCTGGGTGGTTCAGTTGGTGGGGTGTCTGACTTCAGCTCAAGTCATGATCTCATGGTTCCTAGTTGGAGCCCCACGTCGGGCTCTGTGCTGGCAGGTTGGAGCCTGGAGCCTGCTTCGGATTCTGCATCTCCCTCTCCCTCTGCCCTTCCCCTGCTCATGCTCTGTCTGTCTCTCTCAAAAATAAACAAAAAATTTAAAAAACAATTCTGACAATGATTTTGGCAATGATTTTTTAGATAGGACATCAAAAACAGACAAAATACAAGTGGAAAAGCATTAAAAAATGGAAAAAAAATCAGAAAAAAAGCGGGACTATATTAAAGTATAAGTGCTTCTCGACAGCAAAGGAAACAATCTGCACAGCTGAAGGACAAACTGCAGAATGGGAGAAAATGTTTGCAAAACAATTATCTGATACAAGAGGATAAAACCCAAAATATATAAGGAACTCCTACAGCTCAATAGCAAACACACAAATAAATATTTAAAAATGAGTAAAAAACTTCATTAGATGTTTCTCCAAGAAGGACACACAAATGGTCAATAGATATTAGAAAATATGTACAATATCACTAATCATCAGGGAAACATAAATCAAAATCACAAAGAGGTATCATCTCACATCTCTCAAGATGGCCATTACCAAGAAAACAAAAGATAATGAGTGTTGACAAGAATGTGAAGGAAGGAAAGGAACACCTTGTACACTCTTGCTAAGAACTGTAAATCGGTGCAGCCCTTAAGGAAAACAGTATGAGGATTCCTTAAAAACTAAAACTAAAGGGGTGCCTGGGTGGCCCAGTCGGTTAAGCATCTGGCTCTTGATTTCGGCTCAGGTCATGATCTCATGGTTTGTGAGTTCAAGCCTCGTTTTGGACTCTGCACTGACAGCATGGAGCCTGCTTGGGATCCTCTCTCTCCTCTCTGTCTCCCCCTCTCACTTTCTCCAAATAAATAAATAATCATTTTGAAAATTAAAAATAGAACTATTTTATAATCTAACAATTCCACGTATGGGTGTATATCCAAAATATTGAAATCAAAATCTTGAAGGGATATTTATACCCTCATGCTTATTGAAGCATTTTATTCCCAATAGCAAAGGTACGGAAACAACCCAAATTTCCATGGAGGGTTAAAGAACATTTGGTATATACATGCAATGGAATATTATTGTATTTTCTATTAATTTTTTGCTATAAAATATAAGGAAATTCTGCCATATGCAACAACATGGGGATCAACCCGGTGACATTATGCTAAGTGAAATAAGCCAGTCACAGAAGGACAAATATTGCATGATTCCCCTCCATAAGGTATTTAAAATAGTCAAACTCTCAGAACCAGAGAATAGAATGGTGCTGTCAGGGGCGAGGGTAGGGGGAAATAGGGAGTTACTATTCGATGAGTATAAAGCTTCAGTTATGCAAGATGAATGAGTTCCAAATTTCTGCTGTACAGCATTGTGCCTATAGCTAGTAATATTGTACTGCTTATTTTTAAGTGATCCATCCCATGTGTTTTTTAAGTTTGGTTTGGCTTTCGCTCCTGTTTTTTAATAAATGTGTTTACATTTTCAGAACTAAGAATAAATGTAAATTTAACAGGAACAGCATAGTAAGTTCAATCATGACCTCTATAATGATTCAGACACAGTTACTCTACTTCTAAACTAACAACTTAGGTCCTTACCTGTAGCCCCCTTTAATCCTCTAAAATCAGACACAGAATAGCACCAGGTTTCTGGTATCTTCAACATTTCAAGAGGCAAACGCAAGGTCAGAGGAGGGTTAGAAGAACCACAGTACAGAACATATTTTTTTTTTTTAAAGTAGACAAAGAATCAACAGCAAATCCACCCTTTCCTCTGCATTAATATCTGGGCTGAAAGAAATGGGAGAAGGTCCTTTGGGAAGGAGAAAAAGAAGGAAGAAAGGAAGGAAGGAAGGAGAGAAGAAGAGGGCAATACCGAGTTTGGCAGGTCTCATGTTCCTACCACAATTAAATAACAAACCATTACAACGTTTTCATCCTTTAGTATTCTACCATATCACAGTTACTTTGTGATAGTTAGACAATAGATGATAGAAATTTTAAATTAACCACAAATGAATATATTAATCTAATAATAATAATAATAATAATAATAATAAATCATTGTGCTGACTTTCAGACTGGGAACAAAATCAGACCGTAGAGAGTCAGTTGTTCACTATAATTACTTGTGGGGATTGAGGAGAAGGTACTGTTTACCTAATGCAGTGTACATTTGTGACAGAATTAGATTTTTTTATTTCTCATTACAGCAGTATAACAGAGTTTGCAACCTGGCACACTGTGGACTGAATCCAATCTACACAGTTTTGATAGAAACAATAAATATGAATGTCATTAAAAAAGCATCAGTTCTCTGATTCGCCACAGGCCATATAGTTCTCTATTATGTTTCATTCAGTTCATTCATACATTAACTTTTACTGCTTGTTCCTTGTATGTGAGACTGAGATGACAGAATAAAGCGGAAACATTCACATACCAATATAATACCAAAGGCTACTGTGGATATCTTGAATCTTCACAACAGAATAATTCAGCTTGATTATCTCTGACTCTGTTTTCCCTGGGTTTCTACAGCTGTGATAACCATATAATTCTTCTGAAAACTCACCCATCCAGTGGCCAGATCAATATGCACATTATGCAGACAATACCATTAACGAACCAAAGGCCCCACATAATGTGTCTTAATATGATGCCATGACCCTAGACTCAGAAAGGAGAGGCTTCTATATGACCTGCTGTGGGTAAGCAACACCTAAATTAAAAGAATTTCCACTGCTCATATTGAAAGATCCATAAGAAGTAGTTCACATGTGTAACTGTGATCAACCATTACGTATTTATTTTTCTAAATCTCTAAATGCATTCATGTTGAGTTGGCTTAGGAAGTAGTAAAAGTGTAAAAATTATAATAATTATCACTTGTATTATATTAACTACAGCTGACTTTGGAGGATCTGATCAAATTAGAATGGAAGCTATTGAATCAGATTATCAAGAATTTATTGCTTGAAATGAACCTGTGTTCATGAGAGTTAGTTGGATTCTTCAGAAGTGTTATGATAATGGGAAGATGCTTTCATGGAGGTTGGTAAGCATTCAGCTGAAAGTTACGTTTTTAGCAAGATTATAGAGAGAAGGGTAGAGGATTTTTACATTGTAGTGCAATAAGGATAGTCCACTCAAAACCTTGAGTTGTGACACGTGCGACACATGTAACGCCTATTCAATGTAAATTGAGAATCCTTCCTAATGAGGAAGGGCTCATTATAATCAGACAAGTCATGTGAAATGAGAGAAATAATAAAAAGAGAAGCTGGACTTGACATATTGTAGGTAGTTCCATATTTTGCTTAACCATTCAACCCTTGATGAGTACTTAAGTTGTACCATTATGAATAAAGTCACTGTGGATATTTGTATGCATCATTTTTGTGGACATGTTTTTATTTCTCTTGGCTAAATACCTGGGCATGCAAATGTTGGGTTATATGGTAGAAGTACATTTAATATTTTAAGAGACAGTTGAAGAATTTTATAACATGGTTGACTCTTTATCATTCCACCAGGGGTTTAGGAGAATTTCAGTTGTTTCATATCCTTGCCAATACATTCTTATGTCAGGCATTTAGTTTTGGCCATGTAATGTATGTAAAGTACTATTTCGGGAAGTTTAAGTCTTAATTAGAAACAGGCCACATGAGGGGTGCCTGGATGGCTCAGTTGGTTAGGCATCTGACTTCGGCTCCGGTCGGATCCGACTTTGGATCCGTTCATGGGTTTGGACTTGCGTGGGCTCTGTGCTGACATCTCAGAGCCTGGAACCTGCTTCGGAATCTGTGACTCCCTCTCTCTCTGTCCCCTCCCCTGTTCATGCTCTGTCTCTGCCTCTCAAAAAATAAATAAACGTTAAAAAAAATGGCCACATCATATGTATGTATGTATTTATTTAAAGTTTGTTTCATTTTTACCTAATTAAAAATAAAAATGATTTTATGGAAAGGTAACATACAAAAAAAAAGTAGAAAGATGATGGCATATTTGCATTACTGTCTGTTTAGATAAATACATTACTTGTTACCTATTGAGCAATTGTGGTGTTATATTTTTTTCCTCTCCTTTATTTATTTATATGAAATTTATTGTGTTATAAATTTATGAATAAAGAATTCAGTATATGAATCCAGTCCTTCCACATTAGAATATGCAAAATGAATACCTTCTATGATTTGATGTTCACTCACATTGAGATAATGTCTAATATATCTATTTATGAGAGAACAGGAGTTTCTTTTTATATTTTATATAGTTTTCTCATAATGAATGATAACCTTTCCTTTCCAGTGAAACACTATATTCTAAAATACATATCGCCATATGTTGACATGGAGGTATATTTATAGAGTTAAGAAAGCATTTGCCTCAAGGAAATATACAACAGATCTCAAAAGCTATATTCATCAACGGTCTTAAATAATACTAAAATATCTCAATATAAATACGTTCCCCCAAATTAAAAACATAAAAAGAAAATTATACCTAATATTGTAATGTTTGTTTTTTTTTTTAATTTTTTTTTTATTTTTATTTTTGGGACAGAGAGAGACAGAGCATGAACGGGGGAGGGGCAGAGAGAGGGAGACACAGAATCTGAAACAGGCTCCAGGCTCCGAGCCATCAGCCCAGAGCCTGACGCGGGGCTCGAACTCATGGACCACGAGATCGTGACCTGGCTGAAGTCGGACGCTTAACCGACTGCGCCACCCAGGCGCCCCTATTGTAATGTTTTTAACCCAGGACACTTTTTGATCAATGGGCAAAAATAGAACTTGAGAATTTCTTTAAAATTACGACATATGGCAAATTTTTAGGGCAGTTAAAATTGGAATAATACATCATTAAACAAATATAAAATGCTAAAAAATTAATTAGAACACATCTCAAAAAATATGAGAAAAACAATGTCAACACAAAGGTGGCAGTAAGAACACAAAAGCAAAAATTAATCAATTTAGGAAGTAGAATGTAAAGACTAAAAATACATTTAAATAGCTAGTTTTTTGTGAAATGAAACAAAGCTCTAAGTACTATATTATCTAATCCAGAATTTAAAAAGACACAATTGCATGAAGTTTTAAAACCTTTATAAACCTCTTTTCAAATAAATTTGTAAAGCTCAGTTAATTGGATTTTAAAACTTTTTGGAAAATTGAAAAAATGTAATTCACTAAATTGACTTCAGAAGAGAAAGACTCTAAACAAGCTACTTGCAATTCATTAATTACATAATTAAAGAGCTCCCACAAAATACTTTCTTCCAGATTGTTTCACAAAGAAATCATACTAAACCTGTAAAAATATGATGATTTCCGTGCAACTGAAATTATCTCAGAGTATAGAGAAAAAATTAAAAACTTACAAAGTTATTTCACAAAGCGTGTTAAATATGGACTCTTAAAACCTAAAAAAAAAAATATTGTCACAAAAACCACAATATTATTGAGCAATTTTATATATAATTATTAAAAATTGTTAATATATATTATGTTAGAAGAATGTGTAATATATGTACATCCATCCAAACTTTTAATAATAATGATAGAGGTAATTGTAGAAAGTAATACATTTAAATTAATAGCTGCAATGAGCATACTTAAGAAAATCCAGTCCCTATCACACATGGCTTAAAATTCTGTACAAATGAATTGCTATATATTTTCTTAAAGCATATGTATATAAGAATGTGCATATGTGTACTTCAACATCTTACTAACTAAGGAATTTAAGAACATTACAAACATACAAAGTATCTTCATATTTGGGTAGAATTATTAGCCAGTGCTATTTTACAAAAGTAAGTGACTAATATACAATACAGAAAAGAGATAAAAATATTCCTATTTAGAGATCACATAATGTTTGACAACCTAAAATAACCAGTAGAAAACTCCTAAAGGCGGTGAACAAAATTCGAAAAGTACTATGATACAGAATTAACATTTAAGTAGCCCTTATGGTATATGTAATATATATCAGAAATCATACTAATATAAAATTACTGAATGTTTATCCTTTGAAAGCAAGAACAGAACAAGAATGCTTTCTGTCATGTTTATATTTATGATTATGCTACTGATAATAGTAATTATAGTGAAAAAAGAAGATGTAGATGGCAGAAAGTTAAGAAAAATGAACCTATTTGCAGGTGATGTGACTATCTAGAGAAGTAGTTAAGCCTTCTTCTCAAAAGACTTCAAAAAAAGAATATCTTAATTTTGCAAGATTTCAGAAATCAAAGTTAAGAACCATATCATTAGTGCTTATATATACCAGCCACAAACTAGTTGAAAATGATTTTTAATTCTATTTATAATAGTAACAAAAACACACATAAAACTCTTAGAAATAATTTATCAAAATTTGTGTTGACTTCTCTACTGAACGCTATAAAAAATGCTGACAGTAATTAAAGAATACCTAAATAGAGACCTTCAAGAATTGGAAAGACTGCAAATGATAAAGATTGCCATTTTCCATTAATAAACTGATTATACATTTTATATGGAAATACAGATGGCTTAGAATGACCAAAACCAATTTTAAAAACCTCACAGTTTTGTTTGTGAAAATACAGTGCTTGATTTTAAGGTTTACTGTAAAGTTACTGAGACAATAGCTGTTGCCATAAGGTTTGACATTTCGATCAATAAAATAGAAAAGTAGTCTAAAAACTGATGGACACAGATTTATTGAGTCAATTCTATGAGGAGAGAAAAGTGTGTTCAACAAGTGGTTCAGGAATAACTGCATATTCTTATGTAAAACAAAAAATTAAAAAATAAAAAAAATTCTAACACCAAGCAGAAAAGTTAACTAGAAATGAATTATATGCCCAATGGTAAAATGTAAAAATATAAATCTCCTAGAAGAAACTATATGATAAAATAGTTTTGATGATCAGGTATATAATGATTTTATAAATAACAAAAAAAAACCCACAAAAATTGATAAATTGCAATTTCATATTATTTTTAAAGTACATAGTTATGAAAATAAAAAAAAAAAACAATCCACAGAATCAGTAAAAATATTCACAGAACCTATTATCTGGCAAAATTTTATATCCCCAATGTGAAAAGAACTATTATGACCGAAGAAATGAGAAGAAGCCACAATACTTCTTGACCAATTAGACATCTAAACAGATATTTCACAAAATGAGTTACATAAATGGACAAATATATATGAAAGCATTATTTATCGAACAAATTCAAATTAAAACAATGATCTATTATTTGATAACCTTTATACATACCAAATTAACAGACTGACAATACTATATGTTAACAATGTTGAAGAACAACTCTAACTTTCATATACTGCTTGACGGGGGTTGGAAGGGACAGGGTGGTAGATGTAAGCATTACCTCTTTGCCAAAGGTTTAAATATTAACCTACTCTAAAGTTTTGACATTCTACTCCAAAGTATGAAAAATACAGATGAAAAATACATATTCATGCTAAGACAGATGAAAAATACATATTCATGCAAAGACTTAGAGAAAAGTATCTGTAGTAACTTGATTTACAATAGACAAAACCTTAAAATGAATCATAGGAAGAGGAAAGTACTCAGTAATTAAAAATAAAATAAAATTACCTACGTGCAACAGCATGGAAGATTTTTAGAATCATTATGCTGAGAGAAATTGTACACACAAGATTACATGCTATAATATTCCATTTTTATAAAATTATTGAAACTGCAACCCACTTTGTAATGGGTGTATATATATATATATATATATATATATATATGGTTTTATACTGTAATGGGTATATATGTAATGGGTATATATGTAATATGTGTGTGTGTGTATGGTGTGAGATATACATATACACACACACACACACCAGTAGCTGCCTGGAGATGGGGGCAGGGTAAGATACAGCTCATAGAGACAAGGAAATTCTAATTCTCAGATAATCACCTGAAACCATTGCTTCTGTTAAATCAAGGGACATTTAAGACAATATCTTCTTTAAGTGTTTAACAACTTGAGGCATCAAATCAGTTCACAATAACTATATAGATTTTGCAGTGATCCTTAAGTCACTGTATGAAAATGCCCTTGAAGTTAAAATAATAATCCCATAATTCATAATGATTGACAAAGATCTACTCTTCCGACTGGTGGATAATGTGGATTGAGAAAAAAAACATGCCCAGGTTTGCATCCTAAAGAAATTCATACATAACTAAAACCTCAGAATACAATTAGATGAGCAATGCTGTTATTGAGAATGGGAGACACCTTTGAAACACAGTTTCTAGGGTGGCAGGGTGGAGTGTTTAATTCGATCTTTAAATCAATGAAGATTTTTGAGGTAGAAGAGCTTTAAGTGCTGGAAGATCCTTGTGGGAACTATTGTGAAAGAAACTAAAAAGGGAGTAGAGATGAAAATCGTTTGAGTGTACAATAATCTAAATTAATCTGCCTAATTTTTGAAATGTCCCCTTTCAACTGAGGTTGAAAACTCAGGATTATTGAAATATTTGGAGTGCAAAACAAAGGAGGATTTGGGATGAAACAAGAAGGAAACCAAAATAATGTTTTAACCAGGACCAAGAATTACCAAAACAATACTAGTAGTAGTATTAGTAATAATAATAATAATAATAATAATAAATTTTAAAAAGTCTTTAATGCTCAGAAGGATGGAAAAAAAACAAAGAGAAAGCTGAAATAGTAATATTCTGAAACTAGCAGTGATAAAAATTTATAGCTGTTTTATGGTCATGTTGAGCATGACCTATGGTAGAATGTGTAGTTTACAGGGAGGTAAAATGCAAGAAAATTGAACTCACCTTCAGAAAACTTCTAGGATTCAGTAAGGACCTGTAGTTTTGATAACTTGGGTGAAAATAAAACTTAGCTTGTATTTACAGTTGCATAAAATTCACAGTGGTTATGTAGTGGTAGAGTTTACGTAAAATCTCCTGTATATCATAAACCAATTATTTTTATTCTTCCCAAAGAAGAGATATATTTCCTACATAAGTCAATATGGGTTTGTTTATTTGTTTGTTGGTTTTTACATCCGTGGAAAAAGTCCATGCCAGAAGATAGAAAGAGATGGAAATTTGGAACCTTTATTAGAGAGAAAATACATGTTTCCCATCATCTGGTGAAGTGGACATAATTCCTTCAAATATGTGTTGCTTATCTCTTGCACGTAAATGTCTGTTTCCAATTTAAATTGTGTAACTATAGCTTCAAGTTTTTCCTTGAAACAACTTTCCACTTTTCTCCATAACTCTCCGTAGTTTTTACTGTAGGAGCCTGCACAAATTGAACCGTGGCGCAACCCAACAATTTCACCTTCGGTAATCTCTCCCCGCGGATGCTGTTTAAAACCATGCGGATTCACAGATTCCATCCCCGTATGCCAGTGCTGATGGGACAGAAAAGACATACCAGAGTGAACATTGCCATTTACACACCAAAGCCTAAACTTCATTCCATCTTTCATGCATGCTTCTCTATTAAGATCCATGATGAATCAATTAATAAACTCCAACATTTTGATATACCTAGGATCAAGTCTCTCCGAGTGATTCTGTGCCGTGAGGTCTTTGTTTGATGTAGTCTATTCAGTCAGCAACAAAGAGCCACCAGGATTTTTGTGAGTCGGCTATTCCCTTGAGGAATGAACAGTTCTCAGAAGATAGCCTAAGTCACTATAATAAAGACAGAGGGAAGAAAGAAAAGAATAGCAACAGAGAAACCAGTTAAGTTTTATGCATGTAGTTCAGAAACATGAAAACAAGGGCCCATCCAAAAACTTTTAGGGACACAGAGGATACACTAGATTTAAAAGATTAATTCTCTATGTTAGAAGAAGAAAGTATAGGGAGGAAACTGTTAAAATAACTGCAAAACAC
Source organism: Panthera uncia (assembly GCF_023721935.1). Lineage (NCBI taxonomy): Eukaryota > Metazoa > Chordata > Mammalia > Carnivora > Felidae > Panthera > Panthera uncia. The sequence goes on along the minus strand of NW_026057577.1, from coordinate 135,869,428 downwards.
ATTGGTCTGTTGCTGAGATGCCGAATGTCTCCGTACTCTCTAAATAGTTGAGGGCTGACTTTCTGCTAGAGGTTCTTCCTTGATCTAATTCACAGTGATAAGGCAGAGAAGGTACTAGGGAGAGAGAGAAAGAGATCATTCATACTTAGAGGTGGCCAGAGAACCATTCCAGGCACCAAGCTAGAGGTTAAGGCACTGTGTGGACTTTTATCCTGCTTCAGGTTATATGTGACGTGTGTATTAACTGTAAGACTATTATAGGTAATTTTATGTTAGAATTTCTGCATTATATTGAATAATTCTATAATAAACATAATGAATTTGAAAAAATGAAACTGAAGTTAGGTGACAGAAATCTGTCTTTAGAAATATGCTTTTATTGTGTCCATTACTTTCCACAATACAGGTTTCACATAATGACCTATACCATATTTACTTTTTGAATTTAGGAAAATGTTGTTATCTCTGAAGACCTTTCACACATTTTTTTTCTCCATGCAAAGAGAAGGATTTGGTCACTTTCATGGCAGAATTTCTCTCACTTCTATCTGATTGCTTTACAAAAAATGAAAGAAAACAAAGGATTCTTTTTTTTTCCATTCCATCGGTTTCTGAGAGCTATGCCCCAAAGCAATTATGGCGTACATAAATATTTTTAGATAGCAACTGTTTTCTTCCTTCATGTACACTATACTTTGTAGTCTTTGCATTTTTCTCTCTGTGTATCACATCCATGGCCCTAGGGAAGGAGGTAATGAGGTTCAACAGAAGGAAGTCCATGGAAATAGTCAATTTGGGGGCTCTGACTTTTATAATCCTAAATTTTCACTTAAAGTAAAAGATACAGAAAAGGCATGTTTATGAAAGATGTTTTCTGCCCAAGACTAGATACCACCAGAAAAATGTACAGGGAAGAGGCAAGAGTCTACAGTATTGGTGATTTGTGGAGAATGTCCTCTGTCAGAACTAGGTAAGTGGACATCTAAAGAGCAGAGTATGTGTTCCCCGGACCCCAGAATAAATCTGGGGAATGGACTAGTTCCTTGCGTCGACGTGATAGAATGAGTGTCTACATGGTTTGCCTGGCCAGAGATGTCTGAGACAAGGTCACATGTTTTTCCAGTCGTCCCAAACAGAAAGATACCGCAGAATACTTTTAATGTAATTGGAGGTGGCAGAGATAAGGCACAGAGACCACAGGCCTAAAGAGGAGATGAGAGAGAAAATCAGCAGTGCCCGGCATGGACACGTGAATGAACATCAATCCGGAAGAAGGATGTCAGAGAGGAAAAATAATGCCACGAGGACAGATTCCTTCTCTATCTCAGAACATGTGTTCTCCAGAATTCCTACAGAAAACCAAAGAAAGCTGATGAGACACTAAATTAATTAATAGTAAATGGCTCCATATGTGGAAAATGGTGTCTGAAATTGATTTTAAGTTCAGATGCACAATCCATTTCTGTAGACCAAGGATATTGGAAGAGATCCGTGCCCTCTACACTATTAGTTAAAAACCAAAATTACCAAAGTAAAAGGAACATATTCATAAAACCATTTACTATCAACTTACTGCTTTAGAAATATTCTTCAGAGATGAAGTGCTGAACAAGATTGGCCTTAGGAAATATCTGTCAACCTTTACCTTCCCTCCTTTTGTTTTCTAAACTCTTAGAGGAATTCAATGCTATTCTCACTACGGTTACTCTCACCACTTCCACTCCTATGAGATTCTATTAGAAAGAGCAAATTCATTTATACTAGGATGTAAATAATTTGTCACAATTGATGTTTTAATTTCTCCATTCAGGGATATGCAAACTGTGGCATGGCATCGAAGACACTCAGAAATGGCCCTCTGCTTAGTTTCTATTCCCTTCATTCTTTCCTAACTCATCAGTAAATCAAATGTAGAAAGTGCTGGTAGAGGGTTGCTTGGGTGGCTCAGTGGGTTAAGCGTCTAGCTTTGGCTCAGATCATGATCTCGCAGTTTACAGGTTCGAGCCCTGCGTTGAGCTCTGTGCTGACAGCTCAGAGCCTGGAGCCTGCTTTGGATTCTGTGTCACCCTCTCTCTCTGCCCCTCCCCCACGCGTGCTCTGTCTCTCTCTCTCTCAAAAATAAATAAACGTTAAAATTTAAAAAAAAGAAAGAACTTGCTGATAGAATGTTCATTTGCCAAGAAGTCAAATATAAACAGCTGAGATAGTTATGGGCAGTGTCCCTCTTCTTATAGTTAACTCATTCCATTTAAAATGATTTGTACTGTATTGGGCGCCTGAGTGGCTCAGTCAGTTAAATGTCTCACTTTGGCTCAGGTCATGATCTCCCAGTTTATGGGTTCGAGCCCCGCGTTGGGCTCTGTGCTGACAGCTCAGAGCCTGAAGCCTGCTTCACATTCTGTCTCTCCCTCTCTCTCTGCCCCCTCCTCGCTCATGCTCTTTCTCTCGCTCTCAAAAATAAATAAGCGTTAAAAAATTAAAATGATTTGTACTGTACGAGATGAATGGCAAAACTCTTGCTAATAAATGTAAATAATCTTGTCTTTATTTATAATGATCTTAACTAGCAAATAAAAATCACCATTATAGGCTGAGAAACTGTACAAGAAATATATTTTTATACCTTTAATGGCATTTTTTCTTGGTGTTTTTCTACTCTTTGAAGGGGCTTCAGATTTTCATTTTACACAGGGCTTTACAAATTATACTACTGACCCAGAATTACCACGTAGTCACATTTTAAAACTTGAAAGAAAGTGTTTGTACTGATTCAAAATAATATAATTGAAAGAAGTTTCAGCAAACTCTAAAGGAGTTTATTATGAAATTATAAAATAGCTAAGCAGAGAATTTCCCTAGGGTTACCTAAAAAGCACAGAGGTAGTATTTTTAAAAATTTCCATGCCTGAAAATGACATAAAATGCCTAATTTAAATGATATTTTGTTGATACCCTCTCCAAATGAGATTCCAACGTGTCACTGGCATTGGGAGGATATGTTTAAGTTCTAAGTTGAATCTGGATTATTTGAATATTATTCAGATAAACTTATACATATATGTCAATAACTGGTAATAATATGGATAAACAAACCTTATTTACCAGCCTAGCTATGATCGTCAAGTCAAATTAATAGTTATGGCTCTTATCATTTTTTTTTCATTTTTTTTTAATGCTTATTTTTGAGACAATGAGAGAAAGAGAACTTGAGTGGGAGAAGGGTAGAGAGAGAGAGGGAGATACAGAATCCAATGCAAGCTTCAGGCTCGGAGCTGTCAGCACAGAGCTGGACACAGGGCTCAAACTCACGGACCGCGAGATCATGACCTGAGCTGAAGTCAGATGCCTAATGACTGAGCCACTCAGGTGCCCAGCCTTTATCATTTTAATTAGAGTGGCAACACACAGAGTATTGTTTGTGTATAAAAACTTCATCGCCAGGAAAAGTAATATCTTGCTATTGCTTTTACATTCTGTCCAAAAGATAAGCAGTTTTCTCGTATTTTGATTATAGTTACCTAGGAGACTTATATTCTAGATTCAAAAACGAAGATGATCTTTTTCTCTCTCACATTGACATCCAACAGACAGTAAAAGTTTGTATAAAGATGTTGTCATTAAGTATATGACAATAACCAATCTTGTTTTTTTTAATATGAAATTTATTGTCAAATTGGTTTCCATACAACACCCAGTGCTCATCTGAACAGGTGCCCTCCTCAATGCCCATCACCCACTTTCCCCTCCCTCTGACCCCCCATCAAACCTCAGTTTATTCTCAGTCTTTAAGAGTCTCTTATGGTTTGCCACCCTCTCTCTCTTTTTTTTTTCCACTTCCATTCCTCCACGGTCTTCTGTTAAGTTACTCAAGATCCACATATGAGTGAAAACATATGGTATCTGTCTTTCTCTGACTGACTTATTTCACTTAGCATAATACCCTCCAGTTCTATCCACATTGCTACAAAAGGCCATATTTCATTCTTTCTCATTGCCAAGTAGTATTCCATTGTATATATAAACCACAACTTCTTTATCCATTCATCAGTTGATGGACATTTAGGCTCTTTCCATAATTTGGCTATTGTTGAAAGTGCCGCTATAAACATTGGGGTACAAGTGCCCCTATGCATCAGCACTCCTGTATCCCTTGGGTAAAACCCTCTTGCGCTGTTGGTGGGAATGCAAACTGGTGCAGCCGCTCTGGAAAACAGTGTGCAGGTTCCTCAAAATATTAAAAATAGGTCTAATCAATCTTGTTTTAAAGTTTAATGTGTTACGTTATGTGATAAGATCATTAGAGAAGTGATAAGATTTTTGTTGGTAGAATAAAGTTTTAGGAAATATATGCACTGGCATTCAAAGAATCTTACTGTCCTTTACTATGTGAATATCTTCAGAAAGAATCTCAAAGACAAGAAGAAAAGTGACAATTCTTGCAGATATAGAAGTTTTTTTTGTTTTTTTTTGTTTTTTTTGTTTTTTTTAATTAGCTAACAAGTCGTGCAAGCTGTGGACTATCTTGGAACTAACAATGAGAAGAGGCCATTACCTCAGATACCTAATTAAGGTGACCACACTTCTGAACTGGCCAGGCTTAATTAGTTAGGGAAAGCATATTTTTTTTTTTTTAAACAGCTGGGTCAATTTAAAAAAAAGAAAAGAAAAAGAAAAAAAGGACTATCATTGAAATAGGTCCCTATCACCCATAACAATGTTTTTTAGGACAATTAAAGAAAATAACTGATAAAAGTAAAATTGGATAAATCCTGTGTTTTTTTTTTTTAATCATCAATTAACAGCAGAATAATACAGTTATATTTGGAATTGTCATAAGGAGTAAAAAATGGACAAGATTTTATCAGAGACATAAGTGATATAATTCTGTTTTCAATTTTTGTTCTACTTCATATTTCATATATATTCTCTAACATAGGTCAGTGTTTATTTAGAATTTGCAAAGTTATAGCTTTATGCATTTTCCCTACAATGAAATCTATATGCTGGCCCTATTTTTTGAAAGGCAGTGACTGTGCAGGAAAAAAAAAGAGGAAAGAAAGAAAGGAAATGATGAACACACACATAATTAAGGGGATACAGAGTTAGGAGATATGGGTAGTTGTTCTAGTGATACAGATATGTAATTTACTTCGATAATAGGAAACGTGTCTGCTCATATATGGAAGAACAGTGAGCACCAAAGAGTTTTTAAATCTTTTTTAATGTTAATTTATTTTTGAGAAAGAGAGAGAGAGACAGGGCACAAGTGGGGAGGAGCAGAGAGAGAGGGTGACACAGAATCCGAAGCAGGCTCCAGGCTCTGAGCTGTCAGCACGGAGCCCATTGCGGGGCTTGAACTCATGAATCGTGAGATCATGACCTGAGCCAAAGTCAGAAGCCCAACCAACTGAGCCACCCAGGCGCCCCCCCTTTTTAAATTTTGTTTTTAATATTTATTTTTTAGAACAGTTTTTTTTAATGTATAGTACTTTTTTTTTTCCATTGGCTTAGGTTAAAGCATAAAAAGTCATGAAAATTATTATGATCATCCAACAATAATTGACTATAACAATACATAGGTGTGGCAGAGAACTCACCATAGCATTCTCTTGGGAACATAGAAAAATCACATTCCCAAACCTCTTTTGAAGTCAGTTTGGAAGCCATGCAACTAATTTTTGTAAAATGGAATATAAAAAAAGGTGAAGCCAGCCACTTCCCAGTGGGCATTTAAAGAATATTCAATAGGCTGCTTCTGCTCTCTTTTCCCTTCCACGCTTCCTTGAAGCACTGACTTAGAAGCCATAGCTGCAAGAAAGGAGAAGTCACAGAATAATCCTGTAAGAGAGAAGCTGTGAAAAATGTGAGGTAGTTAAAGAAAAATTTATTCAATTAAGACCCTGAGACTTGATAGTTTATTACCATAGGAAAGTCTAGTCTAGTCTAATCTTTTCTTTATTTTTTTTTCTTTATTTTGGTGTTGTTTGCATAATGGAAGTAATACATGATAATTGCAAAAAGTGAAACGGTACAGACATATCAGAATTTTCTTTGTGGTCAAATATGGGATCAATGATTTAGTTATTTTATTATTTTTATTTTATTTTATTTTTTACTTTAAATTCAAGTTAAATAACATGCAGTGCATTCTTGGATTCAGGTATAGAACTCAGTGCTCATCTTGAAAAGTGCCCTCCTTAATGCTCATCACCCATTTAAACCATCCCAGCATCCATCCTCCCCTCCAGCAACCCTCAGTTAGTTCTGTATTTAAGACTCCCTTATGGTTTGCCTCCCTCTCTGTTTCTATCTTATTTTTGCGTCCCTTCCCCTATGTTCATCTGTTGAGTTTCTCACTTTCCACAGACCTAAATGTGACACAGGAAACCATCAAAATTCTACAGGAGAAAACAGGCAGCAACCTCTTTGACCTGAGCCACAGCAAATTCTTACTTGTCTCCGGACGCAAGGAAAATAAAAGCAAGAATGAACTACCGGGACATCATTAAGATAAAAAAAAAATCAAAGGAAACAGTCAGCAAAACTAAAAAGCAACAGATGGAAGGGGAGAAGATATTTGCAAATGAGATACTGGGTAAAGGGTTAGTATCCAAAATCTATAAAGAACTTACCAAACTCAACATCCAAAACACAAATAATCCAGTGAAGAAATGGGCTGAAGACATGAAAAGACACTTTTCCAAAGAAGGGATTAATAATGTTATATATTCCATAAACATATGGGAAGAAAAGTTTTTCTTCACTGTTCAAAAGGTCTTTTTTCCTATATTCATGAGTGCATGCACACACAAAGACACACACACACACACACACACACACACACACACCAGTTTACTTATTGTTCAATTCCTATATGTTCTTACTTATTTTTAGTCCATTATAATCCATAAAATTTCTGATCTATATAAATTTATACTAAAAATATACTTATTTTTAGTCCATTATAATCCATAAAATTTCTGATCTATATAAATTTATACAGAGGTAGGTCACCGCACTATTAAAATACATCTCAAAGCATCATTTCTCATGACCAGACAACAAGGAAACAACTACAAGATAACAGATGTAAAAGACTGAAAATATACAAACCAACTGCTATAAATTTGGAGGCAGACTATATGCTTAGTAGACTTAGAGACTTAAAGAAGAAAAATGTGCTTGTAGTCATTGGAAATTTTTTTTTAAAGATCTGAGAAGAAGGATAAGAGATACCTTAGAAATTCAAGGCTTTCCAAGAGTGGAGTAGAATGTTTCTGAAATATTGTTTTATAAATGTTTTATGAAAAGAAGCCAGTAAAATAATTTTGATTTAATAAAGTGGTCTATAAAAAATATCAAATTAAAGATGTCCCCCCTGATATCTAAGATTTTTTTTTTTCCAAATAGCCGTTAGTGTTTTGCCAGAAGCTAGCAAGAAAATTAAAGAGTCAAGGGTTCAGAAAGCAGGAAAGTAAAATATACTTGATGTCTGTGCCCAGGAAGAAATTTTAGATGGCAGAAATAGATCAGAAGTTTATTAGGTTTTTGCAGGCTTATCATAGAAAACATTAGTTCATAGAGAACTAAGGTATTTACTTTAAATCTTCAAGATTTATTTTAAAGCATTGAGCCCAAACTTCCTTTAGGGGAGGAAAGGTTCATTACAGTTCCCCAAGGAGTGCATGGTCTCCATTCTCAGATTAGGTATGATGAGGGAGAGTAACGAACAGGGAATTCTCGGAGGTCAGACACCGAGTTCACAACAGTGGACAAGAGGTTCCTTCTAGTGAACAGAATCAGAGTTTTATCAAGATGATTCTCTCACAACCAAGTGTGTATGCCAGAAAACTTTATTAAAATCTCTTTTCAGTGAGATTTAAATTGTTGTTTTCCAGTTGGTATTATATGCCTCCTATTCTTTGCCTTTCCTGATGGGAGAAGCTGTCGTATATGTACTGTGCCTTCCCCATCACTGCATATTGGGTGTTAGTGCTGGAGGGGGAAAGATAATTTGCCTTTTAAATTTGTACGTCTGTAGACTAAAAGGAGACACATCTGGATTTGATCGTACCTTGAGACATAGACTCTGAACAATAATCAGTGACCAGATGGGACTTTATATGGTTTCTCCCAGGGAGGGGGTAAGAATGTTGTATGCGTGAAAGTAGAATGCTTTGGTGACCCAAATGCTCCGTCAAAGATTATAAGACATATTCAAACCACTATCTTCTTGGGTACACAGAAATCTGACCTTCTGAATCTTTCTTGTAGTTTGGTCGGAAATCATGTGATTGAATTCTGACTAGTAGAATTCAGGCGTATGTGATTCGACCCAAGGTGCAAGTGTTTTATATCACATACGCTTGTCTCTCTTTGACCTTCAGCAGGGACCATGGAGTCTGGGTGTTCAGGATCTACAACTACAGAATGGAATGTCCTGGTTCCCAAGTTATCAGTGGAGAAGCACTGGCCTGGGCCGGGCTGTGATATGAACAGGAAATAATGTTTTGCTCTGCTGATACACTGATGTTTGGAAGCATGTCTTTCATAATATAGCTTATTCTATCTTCTCTAATAAAATTATACAGGTATATTGATAGTACAAAACATAAAACAATACTACACAAACAAAAATAGTAGTAAATCTTAATGAGAATATGGCATTAAAGCAAAAATGTCCCAAAAGCTCCATGTAATTGTCTTCTGTTATCACTGAAACCAAAAATAGTATTTTCCGCCCTATCTGTGTCTCCTTTAGTGAATGTGAAGAGAAGAGCAGTTTCTGGCTACATGTTGGCAATGGGAGGATATAAATATCAAATTGCCTCTAGCATTGGCAAAGGCTCAGGAGTCCATCCTGAATTGAAGGATTATCCAGCACTCTTTTATCGAATAGAATAAATCCTTGCACAGTGCTTTCAATTCAATAACTGAAAAAATGTGGAGAGCAAATCCAACAATTTATATTACCAACAGCCCAGCTGAGCCCACTTTCTAAACCCATCAGAGCACAGAAAAGTGGAACAGACCAGTAACTCTCCTGAGAAATGAAGGACTGATGGGAAGAGACACAGTGAACCATAATGAGTGGGATGTGAGATAAAAAGAAATAGGAAGAAAATACAGAACACATACTCAAAGATAGAATATGAATATTCCACCAAAATTAGAATATAAAGGATATATCAAAAGTGACAATCCAAGAAAAAAAGAATAAAATAGCACAATAACAATGTTATCAAATATACATCTTAAAGAAATAATTTTAATGGGATACATCCATTTAATAGAATGAAAGAGCAATTTGGTATTTAGATATTCCATGTATGTACATATAGAAGAAAGAAAAGGGATGACTAAAAGTAAGCCAGAAAAACTCAAGAATGGAGAGGCAGATTATGAATTGCATATAATGATGATTTAAAAGAAAACATTTTTAACACAAAACATTCAAATTTTCAAATGTCATATAGTTGAGACTATAATGTGGATATAACTGACATGATGTTTACATACTAAACAATTTTAATAACAGCAAAATCCAGATGGAAAGTTAAAATGTTCAAATAAAAGGAAAAAGACACAGAATAAATAAAAGACTCAGTAAGTGATCTATATCAGAACACTACAATAAAATAATGGAAGGAGAAAAAGAGAACTGGAAAATACGTTTAATGTCTCTAAGCAAATATATACATATCTTTTTAAGTGCCCCTATATTGAAAAAATTAGTCATTAACTGCTGTAAACCTTTAAAAATCTTAAAAGAAGTACCAATAATCCCAACTATCTTTTCAGAACATGGTGTAATGAAATCCACAAAACATTTGATTTGTGTTTTTATTAAATAAAAAGTATACTAATAAAGAAATATGTTCTACCCTGCAAATGTATATATTAAAATAATTTATAGTTTTATATACACACTCCATATTCTTTTAATATCATTTGTATCTGTTTATTTTTAAATTCTAAAATGATGATTTATAATTATTTATTACTGATTATATTTACATGTTAATTTTTTATTTACTTTGATATTTTGTTAATTTTTACATTGAGGTTGATTGATCTTCCAGTTTTCCAATAGTTTATTTTGCTTTGTATTTAAGACTAAGAATCATCGTGTTAAGACTATCATATGAACATAACAAAGATTTTGATTTATGTATTTTAGATACATAAATATCTGTATTATAGCTTAATTATTTATATAGCATTCTGCAAATATGGCCTTAGTTTCCATTTTTTCCCAAAATATTTTAGGGTAATATTTTTATTTTGATTTAAGATTTGACAATTTTATTATTTTTATTATTAGTATTAAATTCTAGGTATATTCCAATCACAGAATCTGGAAAAGCTAGCGTAGCTTTATAAAAATTCAACACAATGATCTTAAAGGCAAAAGACTTACTGTAGGTGGTTCAAGATGGCAGCATAGGGAAATCCTGAATTCACATCCATCACTAGACAAAACAAAGCTACATTATGCATACAACAATTCCCTCTGTAAAAGACCTGAAAACTAGCTGCAATCTTCTCCTCCCCAAAAGATAAAAGAGCTTCATTGGGATACACTTAGGAGAGCCAAAGAGTGGTGGCTTTGGTGAGAGTCTCACCAAAATCCCCAACCAGGATGCAGTGACCCACAGTCTGGAGGGATCTTGGAAATACATAACTTCCTTATGAGGAGTGAAGAATTTGTGCCCCACATAAGGCACACCAAACTTTGAACCCTGAATCAGAGAGGCAAGCTACCAAAATATCTGGGTTTCAAATCAATAGAGCTTTTATCAGGGAGAATTCTGGGGCTGTAGGGAACAGAAATTCCTCTCTTAAAGGGTCCATGTGCAGATACACTCACCTTGGGAACCACACCAAAAGCAACAATTTGAAAAAGGCCTAGATCATATGGAAAGGAGATTCATTTGCTAATCATAAAGTACCTGCTGGAGGGCAGGAGCCCATAAGAACTTTTTCAGGGGCTGAGGCACCGACAGCCACCATTTTTGGATTCTCCCTCTACCTTGCTAGCACCAGTGCTAGTGAGCACCATTTCTGCATTCTCTATCGAAATGCTAGAGACAGGGGTGGAGGGGTGCACCCCATCCTCATGCCTCTTGATGCCCCACCAAGGCTGTGTACACACAGGGGACAGCCATTGAGCATCCACTTTGGTGTCTGAGGGGTGTTGCATTTCTGGACCCCACAAGTCCAAACAATCAAAGATACAGTTCTCTTCAGGCTCTCACCCCCAAGGCACTTCACAGAGAGCAAACCAAAACACAACACCAATCTTCCTGTGAAAAAGACCTATTTGCTTGTCTTGCAGCTTTGACTAAGTGGCAGGATATATAAAAACATGTAAAATGTGGCTTCAAAAGCATGAAACATTGGGGAGGAAAGGAAAATCTAGAGATTTAGAATGCATTGCTACATGTGAGCCTCATAGTAACCATACACTCACTCACACACACACACACACACACACACACACACACACACAGAGCTATAGTAGATATACAAAAGATAATGAGAAAGAAATCGAAGCATAATACTACAGAAAATCATCAGATAAAAGAGACAAAAGCTAGAGAAAAATAATAGGAACATAGAGATATTTCAAAACAACCATATGGCAATAAGTACATACATATCAATAAGTTATATATAAATGGACTAAATTCTCCAACCAAAAATATAGAATGAGTGAATGGATAAAAGAATAATAATAGTAACCCATCTATTGGCTGTCTGCAAGAGACCTGCTTCAGATCTAAGAACACACACAGACTGAGAATAAAGAGACAGAAAAGATGTTTTATACAAATGGAAACCAAAAGAAAGCTGGAGTAGCTATACCATCTTCCAAGACTGCATAATGAAGAAATAGAAAATCTAAGTAGAGAGATTTCTAGAAAGGAAATTAAATTAGTAATCAAAAACCTCCAATAGACAAAACTCCAGGACCAGACTGCTTCACAGGTGAATCCTGCCAGTCAAAGATTAAAAAAAAAAAAATTTTAACGTTTATTTATTTTTGAGACAGAGAGAGACAGAGCATGAACGGGGGAGGGTCAGAGAGAGAGAGGGAGATACAGAATCTGAAACAGGCTCCAGGTTCTGAGCTGTCAACACAAGCCCGACGCAGGGCTTGAACTCACGAACCGCGAGATCATTACCTGAGCTGAAGTCGGACGCTTAACCGACTGAGCCACCCAGGCGCCCCAAAGATTTAATACCTATCCTTCTCAAATTCTTCCAAAAAAATTGAAAAGGACAGAATGCTTCCGGATACATTTTATGAGACCAGCATTACCCTGATACCAAAACAAGATTAGGTCACCACCACAAAAGAAAATTACAGACTGATATCCCTGACAAACATAGATACAAAAATCCTCAACACAATATTAGCAAAATAAACTCTAAAATACATTAAAAGGATCATTCACCATGATCAAGTGGGAATTATTCCAAGGATAAAAGGGTAGTCAGTGTGATATGCCAGATTAACAAAATGAAGGATAAAAAGTATATGATCATCTCAACTGATGGGAGAAAAAGCAATTGAGAAATTCAATATCTATTCATGATAAAAACTCTCAACCAAGTGTGTGTAGATGTAATGTACCTCAACATAATAAAGGCCATACACGTCATCACTCTGCTGAAAATGCATACAATCTTTTGGTAGATGTAAGACATAGACAATGGAATACATAGATGGCATAGGTCCAATAGGAATTCAGAAAATAAAATAATACACACTAGAGTATAAATCCTTGAAGGACGAAGCTATATTTGCCTTCATTATATCTTCAGGGCCTAGCAAAATATCAAGGAAACTTATGTATGTCATAAATACCTGATACAATTAACAAAATAATCATAAACCTACAGGTAAAAGATTGACCTTAATTTATGCATTAATGGAAAGTTAGAACATAAGTAGAGCAGCAGCCTTCACACAATCATAATTTTGTTTATAGAGACTCACATTCAGAAAATAATTTCCAAGAATACATGATTACTGTAATTAGAGAGTGTTTATATTGCGGCAGTCACCATGTTTCTATATATGTTTTAGAATTAGCCATGCTTCCAGTATGGGAAATTAAATAATATAAATAGATTCTATTTCATTAACTTAAAAAAAAACTTTTAAAACAAATCAATCAATTATACAAAATCTTTTAAAATTTATGATATTATTTAATAAGTTTTTTTTATAAATTTTTTTAACGTTTATTCATTTTTGAGACAGAGAGAGAGACAGAGCATGAATGGGGGAAGGTCGGAGAGAGAGGGAGACACAGAATCTGAAACAGGCTCCAGGCTCTGAGCTGTCAGCACATAGCCCGACGCGGGGCTCGAACTCACAGACCGCGAGATCATGACCTGAGCCGAAGTCGGATGCCCAACCAACTGAGCCACCCAGGCGCCCCAATTATTTAATAAGTTTCAAGTAGAGTTCAGGAAAATATATTTCTGTTCTACTCTTACTTCTTCATATAAAGGTAAATATTACACACACCAATAAAAGCGTGGATTTTCTACCAGATATCAAAAATGAGAACTCAACATGTATAAATGCAACATGTACAATGTAGCACAAGTGACTGCAAAAGCCAATATAATTTTAACATCGGAATATTACATATTAAGCTATATATTAAAGACGTTTACATTTGAAATACATTAAGTAAATGTTATTAAACAGGCTTTAAAATGTTATGCTATAGTAGAATGGACACTGAGTTGGGTGAATGATATTACCAACCACTAGTATAAACGTTGGAAACTATTACTTTCCATGCCTCAAGATCCAAAACTGTAAAAAAAGAGGTGTGGGTTAGACTATATTGAGGCACTTAGGCTTTATGACCCAGATTCACTCAGTTCATAAACTGTTCTTTGCTATTAAAGAACAGTGTCTTTGGAAGCTGCATTAACTCTTTCTAGCTAATTAGTTTAATTTACGTTTAAGGCATAACTTTATATGCAGGGATATTCGGCTTCGTTGAATTCCAATTATTTCCCCTTATGCTAAACTAGTTAGCTTTCACTCATTTCTTGGCCTCCTTCTTTTTTGAATTTAATGAACTAAACCCATCATAAGATTCACAGCAAATAAGATGAAACATTTATATTAAAACCATTTGATGGACACTAATCAAGTAGTCACTCTATAATCTGTTGTCTACATTTTAATTGCCTTGGTTATTTTTTTCCAATTATCCTAGAAAATAGAAATAAATTATTCCAGATATTTAGCTTCAATTCTACACTTCATCCTCAACTTCTGATCCACGAGTAGCCATGAAAAAACTCAAGTCACTTCTGTATCTCCTTACTTTAATTTTGGCATGATTTAATGATATTATGAAATCTCCAGTCATTTTTGAGAACTATTCAATTTATTAGTTTACTCAGAAAAATAACTTTGGCTCTTAATAGTTTTGTGTTTTTCATTTGGCATCTAATTCAACATTATTGTTTGGCTGTAAGATGTACATCCTTCTTCGTGCATACTTGTTTTTCATTTGTTCCCCATTTATTTCTAGCTTTCTAAAATAGAAATACGTATTATAAATTTTAAGGATTTCCTTTTCAAATATAAGCATTTAGAACTATACACGTTCTCTTAGCATAGCTTCGTTTGCATGACGTTAATTTTAACATGGTATGGCTTTATTAGCAAGTACTTCAAAGTTTTGCAAAATGCCTCATAATTACCTTTTCCACCATCAGTAGTGGATTTGTTAGGTCAGGGTTGGGAGTGCAACACAGCAGCTCTGTTTGTTTAGAGGGCGGACTTCTTTAAGAAAGAAAGGCAAGGGTACCTGGGTGGCTCAGTTGGTTGAGCATCCGACTTCTGCTTAGGTCATGATCTCATAGTTCATGAGTTGGAGCCCGGAATCTGCTCTGTGCTGACAACTTGGAGCCTGGGACCTGCTTTGGATTCTGTGTCTACCTCTCCCTCTGCCCCTCCCTTGCTTGTGCTCTGTCTCTCTCTCTCTCCAGAATAAATAAATATATATTTTTTAATTAAAAAAAAAGAGACAAGGGCAAAATCTCACCCATGCCCAATGGCATGGTCAGTAAAAGTAACAAACTTAGTTGGAACTTAAAGGAAAAAATCTAAATCTTCTATAGCCTGAGTTTAAGGTTCTGTTTGGGAAAGCAGACCAGCCAAAAATTTAATGGGAAATCGTGGAAATGAAGAGAGATATGAAGGTTTTAAGGGACATTTGGGTGGCTCAGTCGCTTAAGCATCAAACTCTTGATTTGGGCTCAGGTCATGATCATGGTGGTGAAATTGAGCCTTGCATCAGGCTCTGCACTGGGTATGGAGACTGCCAGAGATTTTCTTTATTCCCCCTCCCTCAAAAAAAAAAAAATTATAAAAGCTCTCCACACATCTCTCCTGACTAAGTAATCAGGCACACACAGGAAAGAAATGAGTGAATGGAAAGAGGAAAGCTAAACTGGAAACACAATTTAGATCCTGCTGATCCCTGAATGTTCTACAAAACCCACACGCAAACCACTGACTGTGGCCAAAGACTTCCATACGTGTCCTGTTCATGCACAGCTTCCGCCCAGTCATTGGCTGACCACTAACCTAAGCAGATACATGAACAACTCCTAGAAAAGAAAGCTAAAAAGAAATCATAAAAAATGAATTAAAAAAATAGAGCAGGGAGCAGGGATATTAGTAGTTCACAGAGCAGGGGAGACATCTTATAGAATAAGTTCAGAAAGACATAGAAGACATAGAAGTAAATAAAAATTATTTACTTCTAAGACATAGAAGTAAATAAAAATTAATCCAGAATTGCTACCTATGCTACCTACAATGCCCTAGAAAGAAGAAAAAAGGGGAAAAAACGAGCCTAAACACCTCTTTTCTCTGTCCTTCACCTTATTGTTTAGTTATTGATGTCTTACTGATATTTTTCATCATGGAGCCATGTTATCTTTTTTCTGTAGTTAAATGTTTTATTATTTTCCTTGTAGATTGCTCAGAAGTAAGGGCAGCAGAATCATCTCTGGGTTGATGTTGCTGAAAGCCCAGAGCTGTGCACCTTGACAATGACAGGCAGAAAATGGAGAAACGTATAGGAAACAAGTTTAATGGAACAACAGTATCCAGGTTCCGAATAGCACAGCTACAATAGAAAGTCCAACAGGAGATGGGCTCTGTTTCAGAAGAGCGATATTATAAAGCCCTCAAAATTTCCCAAGATTAAAAAGGGAAGGGTGGGGCAAGAAAAAAACTTGCAGTTTTACACTGGGGACTACTGAGGTACAAAGTAATGAAAGTTAGGTATGTCAGCAATTAAGATATCTATAGTGTATTAACTTATTTAATATTTTGTCCATGCCCTGAAACAACATAGAATATAGACGAAGTGTCAGTGTATTCTAAAATAAATTGGAAGACGTTATGTACATAAAATTTCAGTCTGCCTATTTTGAATTATCAATCAATTGTGAAGCTTCCCTCATATCATTAAGGTTGTATATACGATTGCACATTTTTGAGTTTATGTCATCATATGATTGGGTTTGCAACTTCTCTTTGTTATGCCTCTTATAGTCAACTTTATTTTTTCAATTCTTTGCTGACTTACTATAAGGGCATGTAATAAATAAACTTAATTTTAAATATGTCAAATTGAGCCTATACATAAAATGCTGCCGGTTGTTGTGTAGATAATAGTTAAATGCAACCTATTCACACCTAGAACTGAAACAAGGCTTAGGAGAATTCTTGCTGGCCTAAATTTCTACTTCAGAGCTAATTGAGATAAAGAGAGTGTTTCTAATTTGCTCCTTATGTATTTGCATTTAATCCAAATAAAATTTACTTACGTAAGAATTATTAATCTTCATCTGGTAGAAAAATCAAATATATAGTAAGTACTTCAGTGAGATTTGAAACATGGTTCACTTCCCAAGCTTTCAAAAATTCTGAATTTTAGCATTATTTCTGTGACTTCAGTGTGCATCTTATTATGAATTAGAGAAAAAAAATAATGTATACCTATAGTGCACCATGACTGTGTTTGCCATAAATTAGAATTTTGTAAGATGTGCAATCTTTCTACTTTCATTTAAAATATGAATCAGGACCACCTGGGGAGCTCAGTCGGTTAAGCTTCCAACTTTAACTCAGGTCATGATCTCACGGTTATTGAGTTCAAGTCTCACGTTGGGCTCTCTGCTGTCAGTGTGGAGCCTGCTTCAGATCCTCTCTCCCTGTCTCAAAAATAAATAAGCTTTAAAATGTGAATCAGTGCCTTGTTGGGAAATAGTATCAGGTGAGCATATCCTATTTCAATGCTCTAACACTTTTAACCACTCAGTTTCCTGATACTTTTCCCTTCCTGGGTTACTTCCGAAGGCAATATTGTATGTGTTCTGTGATCTTTATCTCTATATATTCTCCAGTTTCTGGACCAATCAGGCTGTTGGATGTAATGTGGGGATTGAGAAACAGTTCTTTCCTGTGTGACCTTTCTGATATTTCCCTTGAGAGGTAGTTAAAAAAACATTGACCAGAACCTCTACGCCTGGGGTTGCTTTGCCGAATAAGAAACATGCAGGACTCCCAATTTGTTCCAGGAGGCTGTGTCTTACTGGAAGCAAACACCATCATTCTCTTCTCACTGACTTCAAAAACCTTGACATTTCTGCCTTTGTATGTGGGTTTAAAAAATAGGTCTTAAATTCCATGTTGAAAATCATATTTTAAACCTCACCATCTATCAGGAAAATAAGACTGATGGCCTTATACTTCACAAAATAATCCCAAATACTGAATGCATATACACACTCTTATTTAAAGCCTCTCTTACTACTGTTAACCGATAATCTTTAGGGAACCATCGTCAAAAAAGAAAGTTATGATAGAAGACTATCCCATGCCAATTTTCTACAACATAGTTAACACTTCTCACCCAAAATTATTAGAGATGTTTTAAATAATATTAAGAAAATGTTTGCACAGCACGTCACATTGATTGGAAGGAAGTTTGTTACCAACACAAATTATCTTAAGAAGTAAAACACAGGATAGATTATACAGGGTACATTTCTTTGTATTTTAATCTGCACACCCATTGACAATTCTACTATATCTCAGTTTTTCTCCCTTTAAATTAGGGATTTGATCTTTTTTTTTTTTTTTTAAACACTTATTCATTTTTGAGAGACAGAGCATGAGCGGGGAAGGGGCAGAGAGAGGGGGACACAGAATGTGAAACAGGCTCCAGGCTCTGAGCTGTCAGCACAGAGTCCAACGCGGGGCTCGAACTCATGGATCGTGAGATCCTGACCTGAGCCGAAGTTGGCCCCTTAACCGACTGAGCCACCCAGGCACCCCTTGGATTTGATCATTTTCTAATATTCTTCTGAATGCTAAGAAAATATGTGTCTTCCTGAAACTATTATTACACTGTATGTTAACTACCTGGAATATAAATAAAACCTTAAAATGTTTTTAATTAAAAAATAAAACAATGCAAGTTAATGATAATATAAATAGTAGTTGTTATTCTAGCATAGTTAATCGCTATGAAATAAACCATCTACTACTAAAAGGTACTAGGTAGAGTCAAGTTAATTAATTATTATAACAATTTTTGGTTACTCCCTTGGCTTCTAAATATAAATAATACTAGGTTTTATTAAGTACTATTTCACTTCAAGTCAAAAAAAAAAAGTAAATGTCTTAAGTAGAGAATGCTTTAATTTCGTGAAAAGAATTTGTGTTGCAGCTGAATTAGAAAAACCTCACTTGGGGTTATTCAAGTTAAAATGATGTCTATGGATAAAACTAGATTTGTCTTGTTAGATTTTTTTTGAAGGAAAACAGAACCTTCTAAAAAATTGTAAAAATCAAATTTTAATTTATGGCTCCATGTTTGTATCTTTTTTTCTTTTTTATCTACAATGATTTTTCCCTGCAAAATACTTTCTTTCACCTTGTATCATTTTTCTGAAATGTGTACATTTAATTATATAAATTGTATTATTCCAAAGACAGACATTTGATTATCACACATTAGCAACATAATTAATTTATCAAAGATACGTTCCTTGAGCAGTTTTGTCTACTGAAGCAGCCACTGAATTATACGGCACTATTACATAGTAAATCCTATAATGAAGATGTATAAAGGGCTGATGACAAACAGCACGCAGCACAGCTAAATTTTCCTGGTGGGACGAGAACTTACATATAGAATGTTAATTTTTCAACTTGAAGGATGTGAAGGTTTATACAAAGATAAGAGTAAATTTATTTCAGAAATAGAAAGCAAACCTTCCAACGCACGGAGCTGTAAAAGACCAATTACCTCAGGAAATGGCATATTCTATGTGACTTGAGTAGGAAATGAAGCTACAGGGGCATTATAAAGTTGGGAGTTTTAGATGTCCCACTAAAGACCTTTAAAATGTGAAATCTTGATTTATTTATAGTAAGAGTAAGGGAAGCGTGAAGTCTTTAGATATGTACAGGTCTTTAGAAAAATAACTATGGGACAAGGTAAATAGAAACATATTTTGTATTATTTGCACTATACAAGACTAATGGACAAGTTGAATATACATCATCGGCGTTAGAGATTAGCTTAAAACATATGAGTAAGAGATTTTCAATTTTTTTAATGTTTATTTATTTTTGAGAGACAGAGACAGAGCACGATCAGGGAAGGGGCAAAAAGAGAGGGAGACACAGAATCTGAAGCAGGCTCCAGGCTCTGAGCTGTTAGCACACAGCCCGATGTGGGGCTCGAACTCACGAACTGTGAGCTGAAGTCAGGGGCTTAACTGACTAAGCCACCCAGGAGCCCCAAGTATGAGATTTTTAAAAGCCTTTGTAAAAGTCATCCTATCCCAGGGCTATAACCTGCAGTACACTGCACACTCTTCATACACACACACATGCACACGCATACACACACACACACACACACACACCACAGTCATCATCATGCATATAATCATCTTCGCATATAATCACCAGAGATGAAAATATAAATTTGGGGAGTGTCTGACTTCAAGACACGAACACTACCCCATAAGAAAGAATATAATTTCAGCTTATAAACATTTGCAGGTGTGTTCAGTTTGAAAACTCACTATAGAGTTCTGGATAGTTCTCACTGAAATCAAAGACTGGAAAAATAAGCGACATTTGGGAAGGGTTGCAGGGATGCAGGTGATGGGTTATTCTACCAGACTGTAGAGAAGTACCAATACAATAGTATTTACGCGTCACTTTAGGACTGAAACTACTTTAATGTATATTTGCTCTCTATATTTGCAGTGTACATTTTATCCTCCCAACTGTCATGAGGTAGACAGGGAAAAATGGACTTGAAGAGACACTGGCTCTCATGTAAAATGATGCATTATGCCCCAAATGATATAACTACATTCATTCAAATCCTTTACCTACTCTATTTTTTCCTTCTTCTTTAAAATTTCATAATGAAGTCCATATTCTACGATGAAGCCTTTTATTCAGATGGACATTTGATTTTACTAATGAAATAGGTGCAGGTAATTAGAAAAATGATATATTCATACCATTAGATAAAATTTGGGCAATTTATATAATATCTTGTTTCTTTAAAAAATATTAATAGAATTCAGATAGCAGATAGCATCTTTCATACTGTATGAATTTCATTTGATAACTGTAATAAATTTACCACCAACTTGGTAGCTTGAACAATAAACACTTATTCTCTCAAATTTTGGAGACCAAAGGTTGGACATCAGTATCATGGGGCTAAAATCAATGTATGTTGGGGGTTTTGCAATCACTCTAAAGGGTTAGAGCAGAAAGTGTCTTTGCCTCTTCTGGGTTCTGCTGCTGCTGGCATTCCTTGGTCTGCACCATGCAACCCTCCACGGTCACACTGCCTTCTTTGTGTCTGTGTGGAATCTTTCCCAGCTCCATCTTCCAGAGGTGTATGTAACTGCATTCAGGCATCACCCAGATAATCCTGGATAATGATCTTATCACCAAGTGTTTATTTCGGTCAGTTCTGAAAAGACTTCACAAAGGCCTTTGTTTCTCAAATAAGATAACATACATGTCATGGGTATATGCTCAAGGGATTAGGTTCCTATATCTGGGGGACACTGCCCAGCCTATTATAAGGCTCTTTCTGGCCCTCAAGGATTCATGACTATAACACCTGCGAAATATATTTACCCCATCCAACATCTCCACACATTCATCTACACAAGTCTAAAATGTCATCTAAATACCATCAGTTGAAAAATCCCAAACCTTGGGGCCCCTGGGTGGCTCAGCCAGTTAACCATCTGACTTTGGCTCAGGTCACGATCTCACATTTCCTGAGTCCGAGCCGCACATCAAGTTCTCTGCTGTCACCACGAAGCCCACTTCAGACCCTCTGTCTCCCTTCTTCTCTGTCTCTCCCCCACACTCTTTCTCTCTCTCTCTCTCTCTCTCTCTCTCTCTCTCTCTCTCAAAAATCAACATTAAAAAAGAAAGAAAAATCCCAAATCTCATCATCTGACACATTTAAATCAAGTGTATAAGACCCTGGGTATGATCCATTCTGAGGCAAAATTGGCTTCGATATACCTTTGAAACTTACAAAGGTATTGGTTGCGAACATACAGTTACGGGACCGACATAGTGTAATTATAGTCATTCCCATTCCAAAAGGGAAATGAAGAAAGGAGTCATAAATTCCAAGAAATTTAAAGAAACATCAAGACAGATTCTATCAGGTTTTAAGGCCTGGGAATGATGTTCTGTGGCTCAAGACTCTACTGTCTGCACCACAGTTTCATCCTCCACCACTATGCTTGGGGCTTATGCCCCTTCTTCTGAGCCCATCGCTATGGCCTCTGGGCCCAGGTTCCCGCCCTCAGAATCACTTTCCTTTGACTTGAGGGGTCACATATGTGTGCTGCTCGGTAGTGTTATCACACGATTTCCCTCCCGTGGAGTTTTGGTAGTTGAAAGGCCTTTCTTCATTTTGTCCTGGGCCTATCCATTCCCGTCCAAGGTGGCAGTGTTTATGGTGGCCTACTATTTCTCAAAAACCTTGCGGTTTGCTCAGAAATATCACAGGTTTTCATGCCTTTAGAGATAGCATCTGCCACAGACCCTCTCTGGAGAATCCCATCTCTATTCCAGGCTTCCCCTGAGGTAGCTGAGTGAATTTCTGTGTCATGTGTGTAATCTCTTCAGCACTGTTAAAGGGTGCCCAGCCACACTCTAGGCCTTTCTCTCCAAATCATGCTTCCCTAACGTTTACCCTGATTGTATCACATTTTGTCATCATTGCAATAGGCTGAGTTTCTCAATTAGCAAGTGATGGATCTTCCTCGCCTCACAGTTTCTTCCTTCCTTTATCTCTGGTTGTTTTTGCTACAAGCTGGCTACACCTTCAAAGCTTTAATTGGAAGTATTTTCAGCTAAATAGCCAGGTTCCTTGTTTGCAAGTTCTGCTTCTCCAAACCACCAGAAGGCACAACTTAGCTAAGTTTTCTGCTGCTATGTAGCAAATACTGCATTTCCTTCAGTGCCCAGTGATACGCTCCTTATTTCCTTCTGAGCACCATCAGAAACATCTTTAATTCACATTTCTACCAACAACGTGATTATGCAAATCTAAGGATTTTTTTTTTACCATGTCGCTTAAGATTCTTCCTTCCTTTACCCATTATTCAATTGCAAAGCCCTTCAACATTTTCAGGCAAGTATTACACAATATCCCACATCCCTATATCAAAATCTATATCAGTTTCCAATGGCTTGTATATCAAAATACAAGCCTAGTGGCTTAGAAGAACACAAGTTTATTATATCATAGTTCTGGAGGCCAGAATTCCAACATCAGTGTCACTGAGCCAGAATCAAGGTGTTGACAGGGCTTTACTCGTCCAAAGGCTCTAAAGGAACATTTGTTGCTTGCCTCTTCCACGTTCTAGAGGCAGTCAGCATTCGTTGGCTTTGCCACATGCCTCCAGTCTCTCAGTCCTAGCTTTGCAAGGCCTTCTCCTCTGTGTATATTCAAATCTCCTTCTGCCTCCCTCTTGTAAAGATAAATGAGATTGTGTTTAGGACCTACCACCTGAGATCCTTCACCATTTTTCCCTAAGTAGACATTTACAGGTCTAGAGATGTGAGGACCTGATATCTTTGAAGGACGTTATTCAACCCACTACACGTATTTGCATATTGCGGCTTGCCAAAAAGTAGCTTCATGTTAATTAATGTCATAAAAATTTTGTTTATATTTTTTAAAATTTTTATTTTATGAAAGACAGAAGTGAGACAGAGCACGAGCAGGCAGGGACAGAGATAGAGGGAGACACAGAATCGAAAGCAGGCCCCAGGCTCTGAGCTGTCAGCACAGAGCCTGATGTGGGGCTTGAACCCATGGACACAAGATCATGACCTGAGCAGAACCACCGGATGCTCAGCCGACTGAGCCACTCAGGTGTCCCTCCTAAAAATTTTGCTATCACTACCCTTTAGATTTCAAAAGTTCCCTCTTCCTATTAAAGCATGTTCTTACCTTAATCATTAAAATAACTACAGAATAATCAATTGCTCATAATTCTCAAGTTATCAGGGATATTAGGACATGTACAATTTCTATTGTCTGATTTCCCTATTGGTACATAATACGTAGACTTCTTTAGAATAATGGTGCTTTCTCACTGGGGAACTTACACTTATTTACATTCTATTTTCAGGCATTCAGTAAATGGTTTATCATGTGATTATCACTAAAGACCTAGATTATTGAATTATAAAATGAAATATTCTATTTATATTTAAAACACATGGCACTTCATTGCCCTCTGGTAAAAGCCACAGCTAGAACATTAATGCATACATTTAATGTTTTCTGTTAAGTAGGTTATTGCAAGACAACCTGCTGATTTGAAGCAATAAACTAATACAAAATGTAGCAATTAGATATACTATGCTGCAGGAATTGCCAGTCCCTTGTATTTTAGCTCATTAGACTACAAGTTTCTTCGAAAGACCAAATGAGTCTCCATTACTTGCTTCTCGGGAGTGATGCTGTTGTAATTTGATTTTTGGAATGATACTTCCAGATATATAAAATACTGTATGTATTTTGAAATGCAGATACTTTCTTACCGATATGCCTGGCCATACTCTCTGCTTATCATAATTGAACATTCAGTTTGAATCACTTAGGAAATCTGAACCAGCAGAAGGCAAGATCCTTTCTGCTCGCTTATTAGTTAAATGCAAATGTAGTAAGTAATCAGGGTCTTGTCTCTGGGATATAAGATTATGTATATTTGAATAACAAAGTGCCATGGCACAAACTAGTGTAGGATATCATAAAGCAGACTTTGGAATGACATTGCTTGAGGTGAACTCCAGCTACACCCCTGACTAACTGTATAGCATTGATCAAATTATTTATCTTCTCTCAGTGAAACAGGAAAAGTGCCTGTGGTCAATGCTATCCTTCTCCTTTTTTTTTTTTTTTTAACATTTATTCATTTCTGAGAGATGGAGAGACAGAATGGGGGTGGGGGAGGGGCGGAGAGAGAGGGAGACGCAGGAACCAAAGAAGGCTCCAGGCTCTGAGCTGTCAGCACAGAGCTTGACGCAGGGCTTGAACTCACGAGCCATGAGATCATGACCTGAGCTGAAGTCAGACGCCTAACTGACTGAGCCACCCAGGCGCCTCTCTATTTGATTATTCTTTTATTTTTCTTTTCCACCAGAGACTCATACAATACCTCCTAGTGTCATAGTGACTGCCATGTCCCTCTACACTTAAGGAATACACACCTCTACTCCACTGACATCAGGAGTAAGCAGGTCAGTTGTCTTTGGCCAATCAAATGTAAATGGACTGACATGTACCACTCCATAGCAGAAACTCTGAAGATCATGAAGTTTTGCCTTCACCTACCCCACTTTTGCATAAGGAAGCCGTGTCTCAGGTAGAAATTGACCCATAAACCTGAGTCTCAGAATTAAGAAGTTGTAATAGATAGAGCCACACACAGGACATAGCATGAACAAGAGAGAAGAATATTTGGTCAGCCACCAAGATACTGAAGATAGTGTGAATTGCACATAACTTAGCAAAAGATGAGTAATACTCGTATCTACTTCATATGCTTATATTCAGTAAAGTTCAGAGAAAACAGTGAGTAAAAGGCCAGGTACATTGAATATATATAGTACAAGTAATCTTTGTTATTACCACCATTACTAATTTAAAAATCCAAGGAGTGATGGTGGGAGAGATGATCACATGTTAGATTTTAAAAGTGTAAGAAAAAATCCTGTTTCACTGGTTAGAAAATATTATAATGAGTCTAGGACTGATGGGCATGATTTTGCAAGTTCTGTTGAGGAATAAGCAATAGAAACTGATATTTTAAGTTGTGAGTTTTTATTTATTCAAAAATATCAGATGATCTCCCCAAATCTTCCAGATTTCCTACAACTCTGCCACGATCCTCGCTAACCCTCTCCAACAACCATAAAACCGATGAATGCATCATTTCAGGGCTGTGTTTGTGTTTTGTTGTCCCAAACATATTAAACAGGATTTCACGTGGAATAGGACGAAAGTCATTTTCAATAAGGATTCATTAAGGGTCAAAATTACTCTTAGAGGGACTGGACTGCATTATTTATATAACAGGCAAGGATATGAGATTTAACAAAATGCTCTAGGGGTACCTGGGTGGCTGAGTCGGTTGAGTATCCAACTTCAGCTTAGGTCATGATCTCAGGGTTCCTGGGTTCAAGTCCTGTGTTGGACTCTGGGCTGACAGCTCAGAGCCTGGAGCCTGCTTCGGATTCTGCGTCGCGCTCTCTCTACCCCTCCCCCACTCATGCTCTATCTGTGTCTCTCAAAAGTGAATAAACGTTATATTTTTTCATGCTCTAGAAAGTTAAAATAATGTTCTGCTATTAAATTATAATTCTACCCCCTGAAACCTCACCTATTTGAAATAGAAGTTGCCACATTTGTCCTTTGAACTTCAAGAGCCTCTAAATTTAAGTTCAATTGATAATTTCAGGTATTATCATGTCATCTATTTGTTCTATAGTTTTTCACATATATTCATGAATATATAATATATATAAATACATATGCACACGTTATAAGTAGATCAATAGATATTCATGAGAAAGAATTGGTTTTATTTCTACGTATCTATAATAAGTACTTGGTTCAACTTTGTCCTACATGTTAACAAAAGACTAGATACAGAGTATTAATACTGGACAAGAAGAGTATTTTATTTCCTCCTTCTTACATGATGTTTGATTCACTGATCTCCAAACTTCATCAACACAGCTCTCTTGATGTTTTTCTCATAAAGAAAGGATTTCTAGATTCTCCATTGCAAAAATTTACTTTCGGTAGCACTGTTCTTCCATTAGGTTCATTAGACCTAAATTTCAATGATAACTCAAATAAATATTTGATTTGTAAAGGACCATTTAAAAAAAAATTAATGTTTTATTTTTGAGACAGAGAGAGACAGAGCATGAACAGGGGAGGGTCAGAAAGAGGGAGACACAGAATCCCAAACAGGCTCCAGGCTCTGAGCTGTCAGCACAGAGCCCGACGCGGGGCTCGAACTCACGGACCGCGAGATCATGACCTGAGCCACTTAACTGACTGAGCCACCCAGGTGCCCCAGGGGGCATTTTGTAAATGTTTATAATCAATGTAAAAGTAACTTTAGAGTTACAATTGATATGGTAATGTCAAATGCCAGCTGAAATTTGAGCTGCCCTGATTGCCATTTCAAAATTAGAATAAATCAATTGAGCTTTATTGAGTCAGTTATGCTTTTAAAAGGTTTTTATTTATTATTAATATGTGTTGGGTACCAACAATTCACAAAAAGTTATAAGAAAACTAAACTTATACATAATGACAATTCGATTGAGATGCCCCATAAAAGAGACTGGCTGTAATGTGGCTGTTAGCTAATATTTCTTAAAATGACTGTTTTGTTCCAAGTGATATGTTAGGTACATATTTCTTCTTAAAATATTTTTAATGTCTTTTTTTTTTTTATTTTTAAGATAGAGAGATAGACAGAGAGACAGAATCTGAAGCAGGCTCCAGGCTCCAAGCTGTCAGCCCAGAGCCCGATGCGGGCCTCTAATCCACGAACTGGACCACAAGATCATGACCTCAGCTGAAGTCGGATGCTTAAAGGACGGGACCACCCAGGTGCCCCCGGAACGTCTTCGTAACCAATAAATGGCTTGATATAATAAATACTATAATTTCAGAGTTAAGAAGGGGTTAAAGAGCCTTAGATAGCTTGATTGAGTCCATAGATCCAGGACTGTGCAATCAAGGGAATACAGGTTTCTATCATTGAAAAAAAGGTTTATATCACTGCAAATTCTGAGCTTTAAATATTATAGTATCTGCTTTCATATGCTTTATCCATATAACATTGAGTCAATAAAAGGCTTTGGCTTTTGCTTGTTTTCGTTTTTAGGATGAAAGTGATATGTTCATGTGAGGAATATTTGAAAAGTGTGGAATAGCGTGAATGAACTAAAGAAGGAAGACATATAATTGCAGCAGCTTATTTTCCTTAGACTTTTTCCTCTTCCATGTTTTTTGTTATGGTGTCACGATTAAAATACAAGATCTGTCACTGTATGTCAAAGCTTTTACTTAATATTGTGGCAAAAGTATTTTCTTAACTATCCTGATGCATAATAATTCGATGCATAATAATGGCACATGTATTATACACAATACATATATTGTTACACTTAAAAGTGGTTTCTATTTTGAAAATGGAAGATGCATTGATATTGTAAGTGAGTGATATTTAGGCATCTGGTCATTTTTTCAAGATGCCGTAAATATTAGTCATTTCAATGGCTTTAAAAGGACTAGAATGTCAAACGTAGAAAAGGGACAGAAGAAATACTAGCGCATTATATGGCATATTTCAAGTAATTATCACAATTACGTTTAAAAATAAATTCCTGGGGTGCCTGAGGCTCCTTTGGTTAAGCATCCGACTTCAGCTCAGGTCATGATCTCACAGTTCTTGAGTTCGAGCCCCGCATCAGGCTCTGTGCTGACAGCTCAGAACCTGGAGCCTGCTTCAGGTTCTGTCTCCCTCTCTCTCTGCCCCCCCTCCGCTCTCACTCTGTCTCTCTGTTCCTCTCTCAAAAGTTAATAAACATTTTAAAAATTTTAAAAATTAATTCCCATCACCTCCAATTTATAAATTCAGTATAAATCCACAGTTAGTGTTTTCTCTTCTCAAACCTCACTCTTCTCTTTGTAGCATATTGCTTCCTGTGATTAAAATGTAAGATAAGGCAACAGAAAACCAGGACAGCGTCTTAAGCAAAGGGAAAGGCTAAATTTAGCAAAAATAATGCCAACCAAAGATATACACCAGTTCTGTTGCAGAGAATTTCCTGCAATGTTGGAAACTTTCAAAAATTTATACTGTCCTATATAGTAGCCAGAAGTCATAGGTGGCACTTAAAATTTGAAATGTGGGGAGTTATTTCCCTTAAATGCAAACATAATCCCCTGTGGCTCATGGCTGTCCTGTGAGCAGGAGTAAGTCTAAACTGTGAGCAAAACTAAACCAATGAAACCAGTTGGGGGAGAGAGGGTAGCAACAAAAGTTAAACCAGCTGTGAAGACTGAATGTGGAACAGTGTAAAGGCAATGGTTACAAAATAAACAAAGGCAAAATTGGAAGGAAACTCAACATATAAACACAGGCAAGGGAAGGAAAAATAAGATAAAAACTGAGAGGGAGGCAAATCATAGGAGACTTTTAAATACAGAAGACAAACTGAGGTTTACTGGAGGAGTCGGGGTAGAAGGGTGGCTTAAATGGATGACATTAAGGAGGGCACTTGTGGGGATGAGCACGGGGTGTCTTAAGTAAGAGATGAATAATCACTGGCTTCTAGTCCTGGAGCCAAGACCACACTGTATGTGAACTAACTTGAAAACAGGGGCACCTGGGTGGCTCAGTCGGTTAAGCATCCCACTTCAGCTCAGCTCACGATCTCAGGGTCTGTGAGTTCAAGCCCTGTGTCGGGCTCTGTGCTGACAGCTCAGAGCCTGGAGCCTGCTTCAGGTTCTGTGTCTCCCTCTCTCTCTGCCCCTCCCCTGTTCATGCTCTGTCTCTGTCTCAAAAATAAATAACATTAAAAAAAACGTTTAACTAACTTGAAAACAAATTAATTTTAAAAATTAAAAACAAAATAAAATAAATTCAAAAAGGTTGGAAAGACAGTGTGAAGAAAAAAGTGAGTGGAAATTAGAGAGTAGAAATACGAAAATGTACAGGAGGAATGCAGAATCCAAAACCATTCATTCATGGAAAGCTGGAGAAATGATTAACAATCAATTCACTACAAAACAACAGATCCTTTCCTGTTTATTTTCATTTTCACTCAATCAACTTTGCATGCTTGCTTTTTCCTCATAAAATGTGTAATGAGGTTAATTCTATTTCCTAATGAAGTTTGGGAAGAGATTCCATTAAAAATGTTGTGCAAAGTGAAATTGTACTGGATTTTATAATTCACAGTCTAAATGTATTACTTTTTTAAGTTTACTTCTGTGAGACTGTAGCATTTTGTTTTTTGTGTTTTGGGCATTATATAAAAAGTTCTATATCAATGTTTACAAGGTGACTCATATGAACATCAATTTTATATCAGCCACGTTTTACCTCCCAATCTTGTTTTTAATTAATTTTTTAAAAAATATTTATTTTGACTTTGAGAGACAGAGCATGAGCCTGGGAGGAGCAGAGAGAGAGGGAGACACAGAATCTGAAGCATCACCTCCCAATCTTAAAATTAGATCAATATTAACTATTATGGGTTTACACAGATTTTTTTTTTAATTTTTTTAATGTTTTATTTATTTTTGAGACAGGGAGAGACAGAGCATGAACAGGGGAGGGTCAGAGAGAGGGAGACACAGAATCCGAGACAGGCTCCAGGCTCTGAGCTGTCAGCACAGAGCCCGACACGGGGCTCGAACTCACGGAATGCGAGATCATGACCTGAGCCGAAGTCGGCCGTTTAACCGACTGAGCCACCCAGGCGCCCCTACACAGATTTTTTTAAACCTATTATTATATTATTATAGCTAAATACATAAAACAGAACTGCATTCTCTGTTGATAGTAAACACATGTATTAAACTCTATTAATCAATTTTTGGGTCATTTTTGACTATTGACATGACCTTCACCCTATTTTATTATTACTGCAAAGTGATTCTTATGTAAATAAACGGGATAAAAAATATTCACAAATCTATTTTGTTTAAAATATGATATTTATAGGGCCTCCTGGGTGGTTCAGTCATTTGAGCGTTTGACTTTGGCTAGATCATGATCTCATGGTTTTTGAGTTCAAGCCTCTCATTGGGCTCTGTGATGACAGCTCAGAGCCTGGAACCTGCTTCGGATTTTGTGTCTCCCTCTCTCTCTGCCCCTTCCCTGCTCATACTCACTCTCTCTCTAAAAAATAAACATACATTTAAAATTTTTAAATATGATATTTACATATTTAATGTAATACATTTAAACTTTATAATTTCATCCAGTAGTTTTGCATGCTGTTACTATATGAGTGTCTTAAGTATATGTATTCTTTTTATTGCATTATAGCTTAATATTTGAAATATAATAAATGAGAATCACAGTATAACCAGTTGTAAAGTAAAAAGGCAGGGCTCCCGTTGATCTCTGTATGTAACCATTTTAATTAACCAGAGTGGATTCTTCTAAACCTTACTTGACATATATCCATAATTTTTACAGTGACAATGTGCTTGCTTTATTTTTATTCAGCTAGTCATTTTCATGTCTTTTTGTTGACTTCCTTCCTTGCTTGTTAATACATGGACGTCATTGGCTATATTCATAGTATTCCAGAGCATATATATTTCATATTCTACTTAATATTCTTACTTGATACATATTTAGGTTATCTTCTACTGTTAGATATTGCAAAGCATTTCTAGTGAATTTTTTCCTTATATTTTTGCACACATGTGTGACTCTTTGGGATATATTCCTAAATGTAGAACGGCAGATTCGGATAGTAGTTATACTTTAAATTTTGTTTTTAAATTTATGTGCCATTTTGATTCTAAATAGCTCTATGTGCAATCTCATTTTTCCCTGGGGTCACAGTAAACTCTGTAATAGAATTATTTTTTTTAAATGGCAATCATAAATAATATCTTAGATTTTCATTCTTTTATAAGTGATTGAACATCTGTTCACACACTCATTAGACAATTTATGAAAATAAACCCAAGTGTTTATTTTTCAAATAATTTCAAACTTATGAACTTGTAAGAAAATATAGAAATATTTAAGATGGACTCTAGAATTTTCTCCCTTAATCAGCTGCCTTGATGTTTGGATTTGCCAACAGAGGGTGCTGAAAGGACACTGTAAGATCAGAGAGAAGGAGAACACTATTTTTTTTCTTCTTTCCTCCTTGAAATGGGCTGTTTTTCCACACAGTAGCCAGAGACTCAGCTGGGATAGGTGGGGACTTGGTGGTTTTCTTTCCAGTGACCCTGACAGATAACTGCGGTTGGTGCTTACAAGTAAGGTTCTCCATCAGCTAGGAGTGGGTAGTCCCTCAAACCTGCTGTCATTCATATCCTACAGTTAGGTCCATCATCAGGCAGTGGACTTCTTACAGACCAACTGGGACTTTTCCTTCTCCTCAAATGGCTGAAAATGTTGAACTGGTTCTGTAGCTTTGAATTCCTAGTGCTATCCTTCTTCGCTTTCCATCAGCCTTAGAGCTAGTAATTATCCTGTGAAATTCCCACTTCTGTATTCCATGAAGTTCTGTCAACTTTTTACTGAAATATACACATACATTTTTTTTTTTTAATGAAAATTTGCGTTCCATTTACTGATGTGGTTTCTATCACCTGGCAGGATCCTGGCTGATAAGGTCAGCTTTTGTTTGTTTTTGTTGTTGTTGTTGTTGTTATCCTTCTGACTTTCTACATAATTTTTCCCATTTGAATTTTTCCCCAAGTAGTGAACAAGTTTATTCAACTACAAGTATTGAATGTTCCCGTGTTTTCCCATTACTTTATAAAGACACTTTTTTTTTTTCATTTAAATATCTCTTGGCCTCCTTTTCGTTCTGCTTAATTGCCTTTTGGTGACCACTTCATTGTTGTTTAAGTTACCTGCTCTTTACTTTACATGTTAATATATTTTAAAGCAAATAATCCTATATTATCCTGTCTTCCATTGGAAAGAAAAAAAAAAAAAAAAAAAAAAAAAAAACACTGACCTTGAGATTTTTTCAGGGTATTTTACTATCTTTTTTTTTTTCATAATTATCAATCTCTTCCTGTTTCAAACTTGTTTTAGAACAAACTTCATCTGTTTCTTTTTTTTTCTAGAACAATGGGTTTTATGGTTGTGTTATTGAATTGTAAGGGGAAACTTCAAAATAGAATTTTACAATTTCATCAACACAATAATAATTTAAAAAAAAAACAATTTTACTGTTAAAATTGCCTATCTTACTCATTTCGCAGTTTCCCAATCTAGACAAAAGTTATCCTGGCCAGTAATTTGTCTGGGCATCTTAACCTCTCTTCTGTATCACATCAATGGGGAAATATGAAGGTTAATCTGTATCATCCCTACAGGGATAAACTCTTTCCTTGGGTAGAACCAACTTTGATGGAATTTTACTGAATTTCCTCTAAAGAATACTCAGTTTCTTAAATATTTTGTTTCTTGGAGTGTATTGCTAAATTTCAACAAAGTATATAATTATTCCCCAAACAATTAATAGTATTCATCTGATCCCGGTTATTCTGAGAGTCTATTCAGAAATTCTGCCAGTTTTTCAAACAGTATATTATCTTAATTTCAGTCACAAGCATGGGCTATATTTAGACCCCATTTTTAATCAGATCATATCTAATCTGCCTCTAATTAGACATCTTTTGTAGCACTAGAGAACCTTTTGCCAAATCCATGGGGGTACTTCCATAAAAATTCTAAATATGAAATTTTTCTAAGGGGAATAGGATAGGGCCCTTAGTATGTAACCTCCATCATGCCTATTAATGTATTGTCTGAATAGGTAGAAATGATGAGCCTGCTGTCCTCTGGAGATGATGCCTTTGTGACTAATACTCCTAGAGGTATTAAAAGGAGGCCAAATTAAGTTGAAACACTATGCATTATTAAAGGAATGTGTCACAGAAACTATAGTGACTAACTATCATAATGTCCTGCCACCGATCTTAAACCTTTTCCTGTGTTTGGTGTTTCTACCAAAAAAGGACTGAGGAGGCCCACAACACACTGTAGAAGGAAAACAATAATTTAGTAGGCTTTATTAGTGCTTCAATTATCCACTGCATTCACTACAAGATGATTTTTATATCTTTGACTTTTGCCAAGTTATTTTAAGCGCCTCTGTAAGGCAAGAGTTCAATTTCCTGTTCCATTAACACATTAACAAATGTCAGAGCAGAGGGTTTCACAGACATCACACCATTCTGCTCTTCACCCTGGGGTCCTGAAGTGAGAACAAGTAGAGTCTCAGATAACATAAAACAGGAGTGTGAAATAAGATCTATTTCATCGCGATAGATTAAGAGTATGTGTCTGTTGCAGCACAATCTGAAGGAAAGCTGACTAACACACGTAGTGCCTCACTTAGAGTATGGACAGGCCACATAACCACAACCCACTGGAAACACCCATGAAGTAGGAACTAGTGAGAAGGATGCAGAGTAAGCGGAGAACACATTCTGTTGGCTGGGGCAGCTGTGTTAGCAACGTGTGTTTTCTAGGAGAAAAAGCATCTATAGCTTGAGACTACCCAAGGAGGCACCAATGAGTAGCTGTTTATTCGTTCATTTGTTTGTTTTTTCATAAGAAGTAGGGTCTCTGCTGTTTCTGTAGTGTGGTTTTGACGGCAGCTTCTGCTTGTATGTAGCCTCTGTTCTTCCACATCCAGCATCCTGTAAATTTCCATGAGCTAACCAACCGCTCTGTGCTTAGATCACCTAATCGTTTTCTGTGCCTTTCAAATAAATGTCAACTACTTCAAACATTGTTAATAGAAGGAATTGTGGGCAGTCATTCAGGGAAATGGAAACAATCCATTATTGATTGGCCATATTAAAGATGAAAACATTTTACCAAGTTCATAGATACAGAAAATAGATTAATGGTTGTCAGGGGGTGGGGGAAAGGGGTTTGAAATGGGTGAAGGGAGTCAAAAGGTACAAACTTCCAGTTAGAATATAAGTCCTAGAGATGTAATGTGCACTGTGGCAAATATAGTAAATGATACTGTATTGTATATTTCAAAGTTGCGAAGAGAAATCTTAACGGTTCTCCTCACAAGTAAAAAAAAGTAAGAATCTTTAGGAATGGTGATGGATGTTAACTGGATATACTGTCAAGATCACTTCCCAATATATACAAACATCAAATCATTACATTGTATACCTGAAACTAATGTTATATGTCAATTATGTCTCAATTTTTAATACAAGGAACACTGATGAAGGCATTTTAAATTCTGCTAGTCTTACTGGATGATATTCAAGCACGCTGGTCTGCAGTGGAATAAAAAAAAAAAAAAAAGCTATAACCTGTGATCACCCGGAAAAAGGTGTAATGACAGCAAAGATCTAGGAGACTGACCACTCTCACAGACCAGTTTGCAGGACATAAAATATTTAAGAACTGTGAGGTGAAGGAATTCTTCCAGTAGTGTTGAATAGCTTACAAAAAGAAATACAGGTAAATTTCATAAATATATTCCTCAAGGCAATGGTCGAAGCCTAGGGGTATTTATAACTGTACTAAAGCACTATTTATTATATGGAACATCTGGGTTACAACAGATGAAATTAAGTGGAAAGGTTGAATTGGTGAGTTGTCAAGTCACGACATCCATGAAATTACTATCTGACTAGGTAATTAGGTTTTTTGTGTTGATGTTTTTGCTTTTCTCCATCTTAATATCTGAACATGTCTTAACATTTTGGAAGAAATGAAGAAATCCCCCATACAATCTTACATTGTAAAAAATTGTGAATCCTGCCTCTTCAATTTGAAAATGCACCTTCTAGTCTCCCAGAGTCTTTCCTGTTATTTTCTGCCAATCAGATATATTCTCCCCAGAAATGGAATGAGAATGTATTGAAACCTCAACATTTCAATATTCCTATTCTCATCCATGTCAGCCAGACTCTTGATAATAGCAAAGGATACATCCAGTGAATTCTGATTCTGGTAATGATAGTGTTGCATATGGTGGGCTTATCTCTGAGAAATACAATTATGCATGGATAGATAGATGATAGATAGATGATAGATAGATAGATAGATAGATAGATGATAGATAGATGATTGATAGATAGATAGATAGATAGATAGATACTGAAGAAAATATTATACCCAAAAAGTAATGGCAGTGTCAGCAAACTATTTTCTCTGAGTTGAGTAAGGGTCATCTGCTATCTAGCAAATTTTTTTTAAAATTAGTATTATCACCAGCTCCTCCTTCAGGGACTTTCCTATCTTCCCTTATGAAAACTTCACAATTTTTAAATTCTCTTATACTCTAAGTTTCTGACACCCAGGTCTGTTCCACAGTGGCTCCAATTGGTGATATCCCCGCTGCCCCACCATCTCTTGAAATAACGCATGTGAGTCTTGTGCCCCCGGTGATGTGGCCACTGCCTGTCTATGGATTGCTATTTCTGTAAAGCCAAGGATCCTTATCCTCACATTTCTTTGTGCCACAATTGTAGAATTGTCCTCAAAAGGTTGCTGAGCTGAGGCTGTGATAGATGTTTCTGGAGCTTGTGTCCCAGGTGTCTCAGAGGTAGCTGGAACTGAAGGACTTCTTTCTTTTTACCTTTTCTATCTAATCCAGAAATGTGTTTTTCTAGCATTTTCTTGTACATTTCATATTTTGGTGCCTCTCATCACAGAAATATGAAATCAAGTCCTCCTGTTGCTCCTGGAAGCATCCATTATTCAACCAAATCTTGCATACCTTTTTCTCTGTTAATAATTACACCAACACAACATTTTTCCATTGATTCTGCCAGGCATACACTTTATAATTATCTTGCCTGAACCCCCTTTACTATCTTTCATCTATCTGGACCTATTTAAGAGACTTTATTATATAATTTCTCCAGCATCACTCAGAGTCCAAGCAATATATTAATGTTGACAACTGCAGTAACTATCACCTTGACGACATTTAATACTGCCTTAGTTCTTTTATACTGATCCTCATCTTAAACTTGTGTAGATTTTCTGTAGGCACTTGATACAGCTATCACCAGCCTTTTTATGGTGGTTTCCACATGCTAACAAAATCTTCTGTCCTCTCTATAATGTTCGCTTTAATAGCAGCTTAGCACGACACTTTCTTCCCCTTTATTCTCTTAGTTTGGCAAGCATATTTTAAAAATAAGAACCTCTCTTTTACTCTGTAACGTAAGAAAGTCAGCTGTTTTCTAAGAATATCAAATATCATTTTGCCCACTGATACCAAAAGGCACATAAGGGCTCCTTGTTTTTTGTTTTTTGTTTTTTTTTTTTTCATTTTTTTTGTAATAAAATTTTGCACCAGCCAAGCATGTTCAGGAAAAACTGTGTGTGAGTGATGAGCTGTGACAACCTGTACCTTGAGATCCTTCCTGCCTTTGGGGACACTTGGATTGTTAAGATCCCTATGGTCATTGTATCTTAATTTATGTTTCCGCCTCTGTATAAAGAGACAATCAATTGTGGACAACACTTCTTTGACCTGAAATGAGCCACCAAGATCAAAACATCCCGTTGTTAGGTTAAAGCCCCTCATCCCAATATCGGGGAAAAAAAAAATCACAAATTTG